>NC_142077.1:7727500-7985000 GCF_059756535.1 Pantherophis guttatus | reverse complement strand
TGCTCCTCATCGCAGTGTCTCCCCCCCCCATAGTCACATGATCAAAATTCGGGAAACTGGCGTGTACTTATGAAGGTTGCAGCATCCTGGGGTCATGTGATCGCCTCCTGCCACCTTCCCAGGGGTCTTTTGACAATCAAAAGACAATGGGGGGGGGAGCCTAATTCTGCTTAACAATCGTGTTTTAATTCCTTTTAACAACCACATTGCCCCCCCCCAAAAGAGGTCATAAAATCGGGTGTGATTCGTTTAATGACCCCGTTGCTTAGCAACCAAAGTTCCGGTCCAAAATTGCGGTCATAAGTCAAGGACTACCTGTGTGTGGGTTCCAGATCTGGTTATTGAGTTTCTTTAATAAAAGGCAAAATTACTAGGTGGGCTCCTACCGTGTTTTCTACCGAAAATAAGACCCTGTCTTTTATATATATATGATATTTTTGTAGTCAGGGTTTATTTCCTATGTAGATAAAGTTGTTAAATGGCCATAGTGGGATGAAATCTCCAATCATCACTTTCAGGCCTGTCAGACATTTTGTGTTGTTTATTCTGAGACTTATATATATATTTATATAAATAATCTATATCTATATCTATATCTATATCTATATCTATATCTATCTATCTATCTATCTATCTATCTATCTATCTATCTATCTATCTATCTATCTATCTATCTATCTATATTTTGAACCCTGAAATAAGTGCTTGGCCTTATTGCCATGTGCTCAAAAGCCCGATTGGACTTATTATCAGGGGATGTCTTATTTTTGGGGGGAGAAACAGGGTAGTAATTGACTCTTCATGTTACGCCTGATGTCCGTATCAGAATGCAAGCAGGAGGAATGCCCAAGGATTAGAGGCAACATCAGGCAAGAAACAGATTGCCTGCCCCTTGAAATATTAAAAGATTCAGCTCAGGGAATACTTAGGGGTCCCCCCTGTCATTCTGTGTGGATTGCATTATCTGTCTCCTCTTTACCCCGATCTCCTCTTTGAAGGAGGGAAGCCTCTTTAAAAAAGGGACCCCAAAGATTTTGAATGCCATGAGAAGTCAGGGAGCAGGCTGACCGAAAGGCTCCTGTTTAAAATGAGGTGGGGGTTCCCCCCCCCCCACCACCATTACCTGAAAGGAGCCGGTGGACCCAATGGATTTCCGAATTTAGAAGAAAAACGCCAAGATAGTTAAAACAGCCCAGAGCTGACGGGCTACTGTTGTTCTTGTTCCCATCAGTCTGAATAAAGCTTGCTTTTATTTCATAAGGCGGAGAAGTTCCTGGATAGCATTTTAAGTTAACCCTTGCCAGGCACTTTGAGGTATATAGAAAAAAAAAAAACCAGGTCACTGGGAAAAACAGCAGAGCAAACGAACGGCAGAGTTGGGAGGAGAGAAGGGTGGAAGGAGGCAAGAACGACAAGTTAACTTGGTAGTGCTGTAAGCGGGGAGGAGCGTGTCATAAATTTTGTTAAAATTAATCAACCGTTTAAGAGGTTCGGTGTTAACGAATCTTTCCTAGCAGGCAAAACTTCCTTCCCCCCCCAATCTGATTTCACACATATTATCCCATCTCACTTCCAAGTCTGAAAAAAGGAACAGGAAAGGAATCTTTGGAAAAGAGGGTGGGAAGGAAGGAAGGAAGGAAGGAAGGAAGGAAGGAAGGAAGGAAGGAAGGCAAAGAAAAGATGTACAGAATTTAAAAGAAATTTACGCAGAAATTCCAAAAGCTCTCCCAAACAACTGGCTGTAGGCTTATATTATATAACTCCTCGATTGTCCTTGATTTCCATGTCACTCCTTCCTTTCTTTCCTTCCTTCCTTCCTTCCTTCCTTCCTTCCTTCCTTCCTTCCTTCCTTCCTTCTTTCCTTTCCTTTCCTTCCTTCCTTCTTTCCTTTTCCTTCCTTCCTTTCTTCCTTTCCTTTCCCTTCCTTCCTTCCTTCCTTCCGTCTTCCTTTCCTTTCCTTTCCTTCCTTCCTTCCTTCCTTCCTTCCTTCCTTTCCTTTCCTTTCCTTTCCTTTCCTTTCCTTTCCTTTCCTTTCCTTTCCTTTCCTTCCTTCTTTTCTTTTCCTTCCTTTCTTCTTTCCTTTCCTTTCCTTTCCTTTCCTTTTCCTTTCCTTTCCTCTCCTTTCCTTTCCTTCTTTCCTTTCTCCTTTCCTTTCCTTTCCTTTCTTTTCCTTTCCTTTCCTTTCCTTTCCTTTCCTTTCCTTTCCTTTCCTTTCCTTTCCTTTCCTTCCCTTCCCTTCCCTTCCCTTCCCTTCCCCTTCCTTCCTCCCTCCCTCCCTCCCTCCCTCCCTCCCTCCCTCCCTCCCTCCCTTCCTTCCTTCCTTCCTTCCTTCCTTCCTTCCTTCCTTCCTTCCAATTTGTCCTATGTGCCTTTCACAGAAAAGGCACGTAGAGAGGGGGAGAGAGAGAGAGAGAGAATACATATGATTGGGGGGGGGATAGTGTGGGAGAGAAAGAGAGGGACATGTAGTGAGCTTTGAAGCTCATTATCATTCTTAATAAGTCTTAAGGAATAAAGAGAAGCACTGAGTGTAAATGCTGGCTAATCCTAACACTGTTCAAGGTGAGAGGAATCTTGAGGACATGGGAGAACAGGGAAGGGAAACTGGTTGTGGAAAAGGGAGAAACAAAGAGGATCCTTTAATCTGGGCCAAAGTTAGCTAAGCTTCTTCTGCCTTTTTTGGGTCACCGGAAACTTGTGCCAAAGAGACCTCAGAGGGGCTAGCTGAATTTTGATCGAAAGAGAGCTTTTGGGCAAGATTCAAATTATTATTATTATTATTATTATTATTATTATTATTATTATTATTATTATTATTATTATTATTATTATTATTATTATTATTATTATTATTATTATTATTATTGAAGACTAGAGCGTCACCTGTTTCCAGGTGTGGCTGTTAAAACTTCTGCTATTTAAGGAACTAAGCTGTGAGCTTATTTCTAATTTTTGCAATGTGTGGCTGGAGTTGGCTTGAATGATTTTAAGATCGTTTGCTGTTCCCCCGGAGTCACTTGTTGAGGATGGGCCTCCCCACAAATTGACTAAATAAGATAACTGTAGTAAGAACTGTCCCCTTGCTTTCAAATCCATGGAAAGCAGATCCTGAATGGGTGGATGGTTTTTTTAAAACTTTTGTAATGCTTTTTGCGTTTTGGCAGGCACACCTTCCGCTTCGACATCTTCCGGCGTATTTGCACACTGACACCCAATCGTGGATGCCCCAGGTTAAGGGCGCTCTTAGAATGGAATTGCTCTGAGTTGTGAATAGCCAAGAGTACCACATGTGCGATACACTCCTGGGCTAGGTGGAATCTCAAGTCGTGAGAATACAGGCCTGCCTTTCTGATTGGAATAATTCCCACGGGAGAATGAGGATGTCAAAAATGAAACGTTTCTCTACGTTCCGTGTGAAATATTTCCAAAGAAGGCTAGCTGGCCATGACATCCATGTCGGGGAGGAGGGGCTATTCATTAAGAGATGATAATTATGGCATCTCCATTATGACATAGGTATTAATGCTCTATTTTCCTAGAGCAAAAACAAAGAATAGGATAGGATAGGATTAGGATTAGGGTTAGGATTAGGATTAGGAATAGGAATAGGAATAGGAATAGAATAGAATAGAATAGAATAGAATAGAATAGAATAGAATAGAATAGAATAGAATAGAATAGAAGGAATGGAATGGAATGGAATGGAATGGAATGGAATGGAATGGAATGGAATGGAATGGAATGGAATGGAATAGAATAGAATAGAATAGAATAGAATAGAATAGAATAGAATAGAATAGAATTGAATTGAATTGAATTGAATTGAATTGAATTGAATTGAATTGAATTGAATTGAATTTTTTTATTGGCCAAGTGTGATTGGACACACAAGGAATCTGCCTTTGGTGCATACGCTCTCAGTGTACATAAAAGAAAAGATACCTTCATCAAGAATCATAAAGTACAACACTTAATGAGGGCTTAGTCCTTTTCTCTTTGTTTGTTGCTTTGTTACTTAGATTCCTGTCCTTTTTAACCTACTCATCACGGTGAGGCTTTCTAATTTTGGGAAGGCGCTTTTTTTTTTGAATCTTTTCCAGCTAACTTCTCGGTCTGCTTATTTGAATTTCTCCTTGCATCTCTTGTTCTCTAGTTCTCTAAATAATTTATATCCAGATGTTGCCGTGTGTGTGTGTGTGTGTGTGTGTATACATGCACACATGTGTACGTTCGTACATATAAATTGAAGGAGGAGATGTAGTTTTGGACACTAGGTGGCTTAAAGTTTTAAGAATGGGTTTTATGTGGTAGCTGTTTTTAAGAGGGCCGTTCCTTTTGCCGGGCGGTGGGCATCCTTTTGAAAAGGTGACATGAGACCGTGAGAGCTTTCTTGGCTCTAGGAAGGGAACCTGAAGTTCTCTTGGCCTTGAGAGTCCTGGAACATTTCTGACATTACATTCAAAAGGGCCGGAGAGGAAAAAGTTACAGGACGGCGCTGTAGGTTTAACCCAGGGGTCAGCAACCTGCGGCTCCGGAGCTGCATGCGGCTTTTTGGGACCTCTGCTGTGGCTCCCTATTGGGTGCCCACCACTGGCTGGCCCCGCCCCTCGCCCTCCCCTCACCTGGCCTGAGAAGGTAAGGGCGATGGTGGGGGATGGAGAAGCGGCCAGGGCAGAGACAGAGAGATACAGAGAGAGGAGGAGAGAGAGAGACATAGAGAGATACAGAGAGAGAGGGAGAGGGGGGGAAGGGAGGGAGGGAGGCGGGGAGAGAGAGATGTCAAAAGGATTTTGTGGTTCCCGGTGTTTTTTAACAACTGGTTCTCTTCCTTAATGACCGGCTAGGTAGGCGTGGCTATGGGGGGGTCATGTGACTGCTGGTAGTGAGCGACATTGAGTTGGCCACGCCCACCCAGGTTTTGTGGCTCCCGGTGTTTTCTTTTCTGCAGGAAACGGGTCCAAATGGCTCTTTTGAGTATTTAAGGTTCCAGACCCCAATGAATACCAATGATGGCTTGTCACTTTGGGCAAGAGGAGAGAGTGGGTTTGATTTTGTTACAGGCTTTATCCTCCTCCTAGGAATTCCTAACCACCGGAATCATCAGAGTTTTGGGAATAGCGGAGAAGAGCATTTAAGTTATTAATATTTCGGCATCATGAGTTATCTAAATAGTCAACATTCTCAAGGAACAGTGAAGGGCAGTACTGTATTTAGGAGGCACCTGTTAGTGAGTTTTTACCACCGAGCTTCAATTTCCAGAGAGGAAGGGGAAAGTTACTAAAGAAGGCGTTGCCATCTGAATTTCTTTTCACATGTGCTCGAGAATTCCTTGAAGAGTGTTCCAAAAAGTAGCATATATATGCCTCTCAAATTGCATCTTTAGGAATAGCATTGCTTTGGACTTCCAGAGAACTGTTGTTTCACTGTACTGTGCTGTACTAAAATAGGCTGGCGGTCGTAGAAATTAGAAATCAAAAAACCAAACTTAGTTCGCAAACCAAGGTGGAAGCAAACGGACAAGCCAAAAGTTAGCTGTCTCTGTCCGGTCAAAGGATCAGGCCTGTCCTGGGAATGTTTACGGACCAGAAATTAGCACGCCGGAGTCGGATCTCTGGCTCACCTGGTATAACGTTACTGTTAAGGTCACGGCACAGATTACCGGTTGAAGTCCCAGGTGACCTTGGAAGGAACTGTTGTTGGAGGTACCTGGGGCAATTTTGCTTTGTCAGCATTTCTGTTTGTATCCTCCTGTGCTCTAGATTGTGTCGCGAGATCTATGGGAGCTCTGAAAGACAGACAGCTCTCTCTTTACACAAGCAGTTGTGTCCCTTCCAATTACAACTGTGAATGTATTTTCACAAGCCTTTAACCTTTCCCTCTTTTTCTCTGCAGAGGTGACTGATGATTTCTCTCTGTGTGTGGGGGTGAAGCTTGCGCATATGGGGCTGAGGGAGTAGTGTTGTAGCAAGGTATAAAGCACAGTGCACCCGTGCCTGTACTTAAGCACAAGCAAGTTTAAAATGTCACCGTCGTTTGTTTTAGAAAATGCAACATTCCAGTTTTGAATTTCAGGAAGCTCCCGAGATAGGGAAGTGTGGGAGAAGCCTGCCCAGGTTCAGTAGCTCAGGTGGTGCATTTCCTCAAAACTGCGGCATGCTAAACTGACAACCACACTTCAGAGTCTTGCGTACGGTGTGAACCCAACCCGTGTCGTCGATTTACGGTTCAGCGTGTCACGTGAATTCACAATTAGTCGTTTAGTAAACTGTGTGGTTAATTGAACGACGGGTAAGTATGCCATACAGACAAGAGTTCTCTCTGTCATACTGGAAGCATTTTGGCAACGAAAACTCCTTTGGCCAGTTGCGCGGAGAGAGAGAATATTTAATTGAAAGGGAATAAAATGTCTGAGGCATTCAGAGGGCATGTGTGTGTGTGTGTGTGAATCTCCATGTGTCTCGTTTTGTCACTTTTGCCAAAACATACATTCTTATTTCAGTAACTGTGATCTTTTGGAAGAGGTTAATTTCCATGACGAACTTCAGGCCACGTGGCCAGTGGATTTATTTAATTAAGCTGACACTACTGGGTTTTCTTTCTTTCTTTTAAGAAAAGAAAATTAAGCTGCCCTTTGGAGGCATTTAAGTCTTGTTAAAACTATGGGAGTCGGGGTAGCAGGTGGCATGGTCTATGGCAGCGAGAGGGAAAAAAAGAAAAGAAAAAAAAATACTCATAAAACATGCACTTAACTAGATGCCTTTTTTCCATAGTGTTTCCAAACTGCTTGATTTGGCTAACACGACAACCTAGCTTTTAATTCCCCTCTCTCGTTTGCTACTATTTTATCCGTTTCTACCCTAACAAGAATTATTTGTGCTTCCGTTAAGAATTTTTTTTTTTAAAAAAAGGATTCATTTGTTGTTGTTATTTTACAAAGTCTATAGGATTAAACTTTACGACACACGTTTGAAAATAATTTACTTCCTTAAAAACATCGGGAAGGTCAGTCGGACGGAGGGGTTAATGAAGTACAAAGGTATAATTTTTTTTTTAAAAAAAAATACGAATTGTAGCACAGCTTATGAGTCAAAACTCTGTGGCACCACAAATCCATTCGAAATGGTTAAGTGTCTACAACAATCCAGGAGCTCACTGCCACTGACCGGCCAGGATTATTGTGAGGACAGAAGACGGATGGATAGGAAGAAGTGTGCTCACGTATAAAGATGTACTAAATAAGGAACATCCAATCACAGGGATAATAATAAAGGCATAATACATCTTAGAAGCATAAGCCAAGGAGGTTAAAGTAGCTGGTTAAAGACAAGGAGAGACTGAATGCCAGCTGCTGGGAGACAAAAACGTTGCCTTCTACATGCCATCACCCAAAAGGGCCTTTGAATGACAGGTATATATGGTTTTCCAAAGGAATTTAAAAAGCAGTGGTGCAAAAATGGTCAGGAAGCGGAGTCCAGATATATATTATGCTTTTCAGTGGTGGGTTGCTACCGGTTCGCCCTGGTTTGGGAGTGCCGGTAGTGGAAATCTTCATAGGAGAACGAACCGGTAATAAAACTGGAAAGCGCGTACGCGATGCGCAAGACCGGTGATAAAACTGATTAGAACTCACCCACTGGTGTTTTTCCTTGCTTTTAACTTGTGTTTTTGCCCCAGATTTTGTGTCTAGGGAACATTGCAAGAGAGCCTGAATTTACACTCACTGGTAACACCTGTTGCCCTTTGCCCAAACCCCTTGACCAGTTAAAATAAAAGATAATAATAATAATAATAATTTTTTTGCTATATAGTATATAGATCTACCCTCCCCCCCCCCACACACACTTTTCTCTGTTTGAAGTTGTGGGTTGGTTTTTTTTTTTTTCTTTTTTCTTTCCCCGTCCTCTTTTTATTTATTAAAGGTGGGGAAGCAGGAAAGGAAAGACGTTGGAGAAGTGGGGGAAGGTAAGCCGAAGTAAGGAAACTTCGGGTGGAACGCAGGACTCACGGAACGACCCGAGCAGAAAGTTTCTTTCGATTGCTCGAGGAACAGAACAAAACAAAAAAACGAGAGAGAGAGAGAAATAATAGTGGAATGTTGCGAACCTTTCACTCCTGCACGTTCCATATATTTTTTTTCCTCCCCCCTCTTTTGTGTGCTGCATCTGTCATCTTGGCTTTTGTTCTAATTTATGTTTTTGTCTCCATGCAGCCTAAGCTAGGGAGTGTTGCCATTAACAGCCAGCTTGGGGCATAGGCGTGGCAAAAAGATATTACCTTTCTAGCTAAACCCACAATTTATACACACACATACACACACGTATGAGTGCACACCCGGGCATATATTGCCCAGAAAGATGGATCCCCCCCCTCTCCTCTTAACTGTTTACAAACAAAGCGGCAAAGATTAAAACTGTTGTAACCCAATATGACAAAATAAAGCAGATGTAACGAACGTTAAAACAGCGGTGGAATATAAGCAGGCGTTATTGAAAACATTGGAAATCCCAAATTTTCTTGCAGAACCAGTTCTGTCCTCTGCCCGTTACAGTGACTGAACTCCGTGGAGGGGAAGGGAAGTGACCGAAATGATGTGGTCTCTATAACCATGTTCCTGCAGGTGGTGGCTGGGGATGGGGGTGGGGGAGATTGGGGGCTGAGGGTCCCCAACATGGACGGGGGCCACATCACGTGCCTGTGAGTTTTGGATCTGCGGATGCCTATTTTCTGGTTTCCGTTTTCTTTCTACCTCAAACTGGCAGAAAAGGATAGAGTTTTTTTTTTTTTAGCAGACCCGATCCTGCTGGGAAAACGTTATGGGCCTTGAGAGATGGAGAAATGAATGCATCACACACACACACACACCCTCCTCCTTTGCAAATACTGGCATTGAATGAAGAATGCAACATCCTGAGGAAACCTGTTTCCGTTTTAAAAAGAAAATAAGTTTCTAGTCTGTAGGGATGTGAGAATAAGTTCAAAAACCATGTAAACAGTAAAACCCCAGGGAGCCAAGGGCATCCAGCAAGATTCTGGCGGTGAAATTTCGGAGAAGCTTTTCGTGTGAGACAGTTGCTGAGTTTTTTTGGTTTTTTTTAAAAACTTTTGTTAATGTACCCCTCTGATTTTCAAAGTAAATAAGGAAATTGTACCCTTTAGGCCAGGGGTGGGCCTAAAGCAGTGTTGCTCAACCTTGGAAGCTTGAAGATGGGTGGACTTCAACTCCCAGAATCCCCTAGCCAGCACTGCTGGCTGGGGGATTCTGGGAGTTGAAGTCCACCCATCTTCAAGCTACCAAGGTTGAGAAACACTGGCCTAAAGGGTACTTGTGGACTTCAATTCCCAGAATTCCTGAGCCAGGTAGCCATTTTAGCTCAGGAATTCTGGGAATTGAAGTCCACAAGTCATAAAAGGGCCATCGTTGCCCACCTCTGCTTTAGGAAGCAATTTTTAAGGTAGTTTAAAAAAAAAAAAAAAAAAAACCACATTTGATTTGTGTGCCACTTCCATGTGCGTGCACTCTTAAGTCGCACGAGAAGAAATCTTGCTAGCTGCGCTGAGACCTTGCCTCTCTTTCTGCCGGTTTTGTCATGCTGCAGTGCTAACCACGATTATCTTTCAGCAACACCGGCCTTGATCCCTGCTGTAACTGGGATTTCCTGAAAATCGTATCATTTTGGTTCAAAGCTGGTTGGATTAGCGGCGGCGTTACTGAGGAAGCGGGGGGGGGGCGCGATGGCTCTGGGAGTTAAAACAGTTCTGCGCTTAGAGCAAAGCTATCTTTCATAATAGTCGGGTCCCGAGCGAACATTAGCCCTGATTTGAGGAGAGTGATTTTGAAACCACCAATGTGGAGATTAAAGGGAGATGAGAATGTAAATCTTAAGTAAAAAAGGTAATTGAATGTAATAGCAAACACAGCACAGGCTATGTTAATTTTAGCCCTTCCCCTGGATACAAGGCGCCGTATTAGTGTTTTATTACCATTTTGTTTGCTCTAATAAAATAGTAAAATTTATTTCGGGGGAAGTTGAGCGATGGCTTTACAATGCAAATGTAAAGAAATTGGACTTTTCATTTAGGCTGCTGCTTTTTTCCCCCTCTCTTTTGAAGAAGCTGCTCTGAAGGGGCATAAATTAAAGGGCTGCGAGCCCCCAGGTAGAAATCCATTGAGGGTGTGTGTGAGGCCTGTGAGAAGTAGCTTGGAAAATAAAAGCACCTACGGTGGTAAGGAGCTAAAGTATTTTAGAGAGGCACCAGTTAGGACAGAGGTCTGCAACCTTAAAACACTCAAGAGAGCCATTTGGACCCGTTTCCCACAGAAAAGAAAACACCGGGAGCCACAAAACTCTTCCCGTGCCTGAGTATTTCTTGAGCGGCCACAAAACTAACATATGTAGTTGAATTAAAGATTCTGTTTTCTTCTGAAACTTTTCTTTTCTTGGATTTATCCGTGGTTGGCCTATCTGGGCCCAAAAAGCTTAATAAATTTCGTGTCGGTGGGTGTCACACATTGGCAGTCGTGATGCATATTTTGAGCGACAGGGAGCCGCAGCAGAGGGATGAAAGAGCCACAGGCGGCTCCAGAGCCACAGGTTGCCGACTTCTGGGCTGCAGTATAGACTCTTAACTAACCCCAGTCACCATGGCCAAGACTTTGGGGGAATAAGTTCCATGAGAAGCTGTGGGGATTATATAGCTGAGTAAATATGTATAGGAGCTGTCACATGGGTGTCGCACATTGGCAGTTGTGGCGCATATTTTGAGCGACAGGGAGCCGCAGCAGAGGGATGAAAGAGCCACAGGCGGCTCCAGAGCCGCAGGTTGCTAACCCCTGAGTTAGGATAAACTTATAACGTGAGCTTTAGTAGGAGCAGTCAAGAAATCTGTCCAGCCAAGAATGGGGTGCCTGGGAATAGTTTAAAATTATGAACAATTTGTGGCTCCGCTGAGTAAGTTCATTTTTGATATCGCTGGGAAATGTCGCGGCTGAGCTTGGTTTTAGTTACAACAACGTTTGAGGATAATTTGGCCAGATTAGGTAGGCTATTTTGACCTGAAGGAGAAAAACTCTGGTTATTCGGCTGATAGGATGGCAGGGAGTTTATTTCTCTTACCCCCTCTCCGAAACGGAATTGAGAAAGTGAGGGAAGGAAAGGAGGAAAGGAGCTTGTTATCTGTGCAAATCGTGGACGGTACGGCACAGCTGGGTACCAAAGTGATTTGAAAGTGTGTAAGTTAAAAAAAAAAAACACTTTGGATGGATTTCCATCGAGAACTATAATTACATCAAATGGTAAACGGAAACGGGTGGATTATGCACGCGGCCCTGAAGTCTTTGGCTGCCAAGCCTCAGTGCCAAGGTGCCTGTGCAGGCAATCCTCTGCCACCTCATTCATTTCCTGGATCCAGTTGTGGCCTACACCTCTCCATCCTCCTTCGGCTTTGATGCTTTTTACTTAGGAGATTTTTTTTCTAGTCGCAGTTGCAGTCTCATCTCTTCAAGCTGACTTAAACTTCAGCCCCTTTTCTTCACTCTTTGGACTGGACTTTCCCCCTCCCCAAGACTGGACTTTCCCCCGACTTGTCAAAGTGGAGAGAGGGGGGGGTGTTATACCCCTCAACCCTGAACCAGGGAGTCCTCGAGTTGCGACCGCGGTCGAGCTCCACATTTATGCTGCCGAGCGAAACATTCCTTGATTGAGTTCCCCCCCCTTTTTTTTACGGCTTTTCTTGCTACAATTATTAAGTGAATCTAGTCACATGGTTGTTAAGTGAATCTAGCTCTCCCCGTAGGTCAGGAGGTCGCAGAAGCGGATCACATGACCCCAGGACACTGCAACCGTCATAAATATGAACCCCCTTGCCAAGCATCTGAAGTTTTGACCAAGGGGGAATGCTGCAGCGGTCGTAACTTTGAAAAACGGTCCTAACTAACTCACATTTTTCAATGCCGTTGTAACTTTGAACGGTCACTCAATGGACTGTTGTAAGTCAAGGACTTACCCCTGTATATTGTCTAGTAACTCTTGCGCAGCTTGTTGGTTTGATCCAGTCCCAAAGGATTGATTTAGACTCCCAATCCCAGGAGTCTCTAGACAAAGTGATGTTTTATGGCATGAAAGACGCTTGCTCCTGGGGAGGAAAGCTATGGCAAATCTAGACAGCCTACTAAAAAGCAGAGACATCACCCTGCCAACAAAAGAGCGAATAGTCAAGGCGATGGTTTTCCCAATTGCAACGTCTGGCTGTGAAAGTTGGACCATAAGGAGGGTTGAGCGTCAAAGAATGGAGGCCTTTGAACTCTGGTGCTGGAGAAGACTCCTGCGAGTCCCTTGGACTGCAAGGCCATCCAACCGGTCAGTCCTAGAGGAGATCAACCCTGACTGCTCTTTAGAAGGCCAGATCCTGAAGAGGAAACTCAAATCCTTTGGCCACCTAATGAGAAGGAAGGACTCCCTGGAGAAGAGCCGAATGCTGGGAGCGATTGAGGGCAAAAGAAGAAGGGGACGGCAGAGAAGGAGGTGGCTGGATGGAGTCACTGAAGCAGTCGGCGTGAGCTTAAACGGACTCCGGAGGATGGTAGAGGACAGGAAGGCCTGGAGGAACGTGGTCCATGGGGTCGCGATGGGTCAGACACGACTTCGCAACTAACAACAACAACAACAACAAAATGAAAGAGAGGAAAGGAATCAAGCAAAGTCCCAAATATTTTTGGTCTCATTGGGACTGCAATGTACAATCTGGTACATTCTGGAATGGACTATCTTCTGAGGAGGTAGTTCTGAAAACATCTCCACAGCGTAGAGATTAATTGCAGAGGGATGCCAGCTCGGAATAAAGTCGGACCAAGCGTTTAAGAGATGGACATGCTCAATCCATTCGGCCTTTAATCTGAAGTAACCAGCTTGTTCCATCTCTGTTCTTTTCCTTGCTTTTCCGTCCCTTCCTACACCTCCTATCCCTCACGACTCCCCACCGGTCTTTCTCTTCCTTCCTGTCACAGCCCCCTTGGTGTGTCTATACCTGTCCACCTGCACACCTGAGGTTCGGGACAGCTGTATGTGGGTATATTTTTTTTTTCTTTCAGACAAGAGGGATCAGGGACTAAATCCCTTGCCATTGTCTTCCCAGGCTTGCTTCCTCTGATGGCTTTCCAAGGCATCTAATCCTGGAGCCCACAGTCTGGCCCGGCTTGCCTTTGATCCTTGTTTGATGCAATTCTTGCTTCTCGACTGAAGTTTGGCAGCGTGCAGGGGCTGGGAAGTAGTAGTACCTATCTCCGCTGCTGCCTTTTCTTAACAAAATATCACTGCAGTGCTCTCTCCCTCCATGGGTATAGACAGGGGTGGGCTTCAAAAATTTTAGCAAGGGGTTCTCTCTCTGCCTGCTTGCTGGGTGGGCGTGGCCATAGTGGGCGTGGCCTAGTCGGCCTCCTGCACCACGGCAGGGGGTGGGCGTTTTTGCCCTCCCCGGGCTCCGGAGGCTTTCCTCGAGCCTCCGGGTGGGGGAAAACGGCCTCCCCAGGCTCCGGAGGACGGAAATGGGCCCGTTTCTGGCCTTCCTGAACTTCCGGTAGGCCTGTTTTTTGCCCTCCCCAAGCCTCTGTGTGTGCCCTGCACTTACCTGCATCCAAAACGGGCCACGTGGGGATTCCTGGGAGGGGAGGGGAGGGGTGGGTGGGGCCAGCCAGGAGTGGGATTTGGGCGGTTTCTCCAAACTGCACAGAATCTTAGCTAGAGGTTCTTCCGAACCCCCGTGAACCCCCAGCAGCCGACCCCTGGGTAAAGTGGCATTCGAGCCTTGTGGGAGGTTCAGTGCTACTACACAGAGCAAACTCCTGGGCCAAGGGTTAGCCAGAGGTACACGTGCCTAATTCTAACTACTCTTCTGAGTCATTCCTTTGCGCATGGTTCCACAAGATGGAACTTTATAAACTCGTCCCTTAAGGGCCTCTCTGTCAGCGCTACCTGTTTATTGTTGTGTACTTTAAATTATTAATTAATAAATCAGCTCGGTTTGTGTGTTTTAGCTGGCTTTCTCCACCCCCCCCCCCAATTGTAATTTACCGCAAGGTCCCCTAAATAGTGGACAAACTATAAAATATTTCAAATCAACGATTAAACAAATGGAGGTGGAGTGAATTGTGAGTGGGGGTGTCTGTTGATGCCCTGCCAAAGAGAGCCGGTGAAATGTAGAGACAATTTTGTTGGGGGGGTGGAATCAGAGGAGCCTGGTACCAGATCCTTGCTGAGCAGTAAGCTTTTTCTTGGTTCACTTTGTGTTAGTCATCACAACACGATTGGGTGTTGCAATTCAGCGATACCTGCAAAATTCCCCCACCTTAAAATGCATGCATAAATGGGAAGAGGCCGTGTAGTAGTAACAGATGAGTTAAGACAAACAAGTTGGTGAACAAAAGTATGGAAAGATTTCTCCCGGCCTGTTTACGTGGAGTTGCCCACCGAAATGTTAAAATGCGAGGCTGCCGGCATACGTCATGCAACCGAGACCCGTGTCGAATGAGATTTTTCTTCCAGCAGGTGCAGCCTCTAATCAACCTAGGCTGATCTCGAAGCTGGATTGGAACGGATTGCTATTTGAATGGGAGGCTAGGAAACCCTAGTAGAATAAGTGGGAAGAAGATAGAGCAGGGGTGAAATGCTCCCGGTTCGGACTGGATCGGCCAATCTGGTAGCGATGGCGGCAGGTGGTTCGGAGAACCGGTAGCAAAAATTCCTGCCCCCCCCGCACATGCCCACCAATTTCCCGCTTGCCACTTCTTTCCAGCTTGCTCACTTTTCCCGCCTGAATGGTAGGAGTAGGTTGTAAAAAATTGCTTTTAAAAGGTAAAAAAAAAAGGCTCTGACGATCACAGCTGAGCCGCGCGGTCGTCAGAGCCTTTTAAAAGTTTAAAAAAAAGATCGCGCGCCACAGCTGATCATACACCTTCCCCCCAGTGCGCTGTTCTACTTACCCCATGCCTCCTTTTAGCTGCACTGTGCGCGCGCGCACCTCGCATTTGGTGCGTGGTGCGTGGAGCGCACTGCGCATGTGCAGGCGCAGCTCACATTTGGCACGCAGCACACATGCGCAGCCAGCAAACCGGTAGTAAACCGGTTCAGATTTCACCAGTGAGATAGCGGGGTTTGAAAAGTGCACCTCCAGGAAATCATCAGGATTCAAGTGTGACTTCGGGAAGTCTTTGTTAAAATCTCTGCTACGCTTTAATGGTTGTTTAAAGCAGCGGCCCCCAACCTTTGGGGCAACGGGGACCGGTTCTGTGGAGTGAGGTTTTACCGCGGACCAGAAGGAGCGTGGTTTTACATGCTGCCTGAATCCCGAAGATGGGGCTTCGCTTGTTTGCACGGCCCTATTTCTAGCATGCTGCGGCCCAGTGCCGGTCCACAGACCAAGAGTTAGGGACCCCTCTGTTTTAAAGTAAATTATTGGTGATGGCGTTTAGAGTGGGTTGCGGTAGTACATTTGTGTTTAGAGCCAGCTGCTGTTGCCCGGAATCTAAATGTGTGATTCATCTTTACGAGGCCTTGGAAAAGCATTGGGCAATACAATTTTTGCTTACCTTTCTGCGAAATAGCAGTTACCAACACTCACTTAAGCATCGATACCATTACGCCACTTCTGTACCGCTCATGCTGTTGTTTCAGTGTGAATTAAGTCCTTGTCGTCGTATGGTGTGCTTTTCAAAGTACTGAAATTCCTAAACCCTCCAGAGACTGGCCTGGCTGTCAGAAAAAAAAACTTCACACGGACATATGAACAGCCCATGCAGCATAGGGCTGTAGGGTAACCGGCTGCTGAATGGCATGTCTTGCATATTAGTTCCTGAGAAGTAAGGTCTAAGTCCGTGATGGCGAACCAATGGCACGGGTGCCACAGGTGGCACGCGGAGACATATCTGTGGGGACACGAGCATTGCCCTAACTCAATTCCAGCACGCACGTGTGTGCCGGCCAGCTGATTTTTGGGCCTTCCGAGCCCACCAGAAGTCAGGAAATGGCCTCCGAGGGGGTGGGGAAGGCTGTTTTCATCCTCCCCAGGCTCCTAGAAAGTATCTGGAGTCTGGGGAGGGCTAAAAACAGGCCTACCAGGCCCACTGTGCCATCATGTGCCAAAAGCAGGAGGAGCGCAGGGGGGGGGCATGCACACATGCACAGGGGGTGGGGTGCATTGAATTATGGGTGTGGGCATGGGTGCACGTGACCCCCCCCCCGCACTCCCCACTCTTTTGGCACGTGACGGCAAAAAGGTTAGACTTCACTGGTCTAAGTCTTCCTAAAGTGTCAATATCCTGATGTGTCTGATACCAACATCCTAATACAGTGTTGGTGAACGTTTGCGGCACTGAAACGGGAGCGCGCATGCGCACGCGTGCGTGCCAGAAACTGGAAGAGCAGCCACCAACTGCGAATGCGAGTGCCGGGCAGCTATTCTTCTGGTTTCCGGCTTGTGTATGTGCACCGGCCATATGGTCTTCCAATTTCTGGAACGCATGCGTGTGTGAAGACCAGCTGGCCAGTGCACATGTGCACGCCAGAAACCGGAAGTGCAGCTGCCCGGAAGATGATCTTCCGGATTCGGGCACATACATGAGCACCGGCCAGGTGGTCTTCGCATGTGCATGTGTGCCAGAAACCAGAAGATCAGCTGGCCGGTGTGTATGCACACACCGGAAACTGGAAGAGCAGCCGCCTGGCACGTGCATGTCATCCCGGCATCTGCTCTTCCAGTTGCCAGCACTCCTGCGCGTGTGAAGACCAGCTGACTAGTGCACCGGAATCCGGAAGGACAACGGGCGACGGCTCGCGTGCCCAGAGAGATTGCTCTGCGTGCCAGTTCCAGCACATGTGCCATAGGTTCCCTGTCACGGTCCTAACAGGTAACATTCAAGGAAGGGACTGAATCCAAAGAACCATATTCAGAGCTGCACGTTGTTGTCGTCGTTTTATTAAGGGTTACAGTCCGCCTTGCAAAAACCAGCATCGCTAATAGATGGCAGCAAACAGAAAACCACGACTCCTTGCTGCCATCTAGTTGTCGTGCCGATTTCTGCAGCTCAGGCGTGAGAGTCCAACTCTTGTTAAGTTAATTCTGTGGAGTCATTAGCATATCCCGTAACCATAAATGTAAAGCCTGGCCCAAAAGAAGAAGAAGAAGAAAAAGGATGGGGGGAAGAAAAAGAGCAAAAGATTACGTGTTGTTTTATTGAAAAGAATTTTATTGGATTTGATTAAGGAGAGTGCTCCCATATTTGTGGATTGTGGGCTTGAAATTCTCCAAAACTGCAAGTACAGTACTTTTCTCCAGAAACAGGGTGTGGGGTCCATCCCGCCAACTGAGTCAATTTCCAATACCCTTGTTCACGCTGACTCATTTTTTTTTCTCACCCAAGATTTGCCAACTCTGCCAATTTCATCATTCAAAACTTGTGACTTATTTATAAAGGGAGGCTCCTTTTTATAGCTTAAACCTGAAAATCTTGAAATGATAATCTCCCTTGTTTGTTTCAAAGAGCTAAGTTACTAGTCCTCATGCATTTTAAGAGCAGCAGGTTTGAAACGTTGGCTTATTCACCGACATCAAAACATCAAAAAAAACACGTATGTATCCGCAGATAATTTTTGCTGATGCTTTAAATTGTATTTAAATAAGCATCTTTTGAGGTTCTTGGGTTTATATTTTTGAAAGCGTTTAATATTCGATCTGGAGGCCAGTTTAAAAGCTGAGTATGTCGTATTAAAATCTGTGACGGGGCAAATTTTTTAAAGGAGGAAGAAACCACTTTATTGCTGTTCTTTGTATCCTTTTATAATTTTGGGTTATGTTTCGTGTCTTTGTGCACGCATACATTTATTTTTGCTATTTCGGTCTTTGGGCTACTATTTTATTATAAATAAATAAATAAGATTGTCAGAATAGTTGGAATCCTTTGGCTTTTATGTAGGGTGTCTCTTAGCACTCCCACCTTCTAAAATTAGCATCATAACCTTTTCGCCCCATAGGCATAAAAAAACTGCCTTTCCTGGATTAGACCAATCCAGCATTTTGTCATTATCTGTTCAACCCTCTACCCCATTCCCATGGGGTAGAATATAGGTGGGAATAAGCTGTCTTCTTTAGCTTCTGATAACACATAGAATACACTGTTTTTTAATTGAAGATTGATGGAAATCCACTTGATGAAAAAAATACCCGTTCCGACGGGCATACTGCCGTGTTTCCCCGAAAATAAGACCTCCCCTGATAATAAGCCCAATTGGGCTTTTGAGCGCATACGCTAAAATAAGCCCTCCCCCGAAAATAAGCCCTCCCCGAAAATATTTAAACGCATGCACAGCCGGTGACCGCCATTTCCTCTGGTTAAGGTTAGGGAGACACAGCTGGAAATCAGGTATGACGGCAAGAGAAGCCCCGTCTTGCTCCACGTGCCCCAAAATAATAAGACCTCCCCGAAAATAAGGCCAAGTGCTTATTTCGGGGTTCAAAAATATATAAGACAGGGTCTTTTTTTTTTTTTTAATTTTCATGAAGCATTTTTCACCTTTAAAAACAGAAAAAACAAAAACAAAAACAAAAAAACCCCAAGACAAACATAACAATGTATCACATTTTTACATCCTTCAGTGTCGGCAAATATAAGACAGGGTCTTATTTTCGGGGAAACACGGTATAGCTATGAATTCCTTCCATTGAAGGAATGTGTAATACATAGGAAGCTGCTATGTACCAAGCTTTGCCTTCTCTTTACACCGAACGCCCGTCTCCTTTTCTTCCCCTCCCTCCTTCCCTTCATTTATTTGCATCCCAGCTTTCAGGCTTTGCAAGGCTGTCTCCCTTTTGGTTCCTCACACCTGGCCTCTTGAGACCTTTTCACAGGGGTCTCCGCCAGGTGTGGTCCAAAACAAATCAAGATGGCGGCCACAAACATGGCAGTCGAAGCTCTGCCTGGTTTCCACGTGGATCACACTCGCTTCCGTTGAACCAGCGAGGGTTGTCATCTTTAAATTTTGGGCCACACCTTGCCGGCCCCCATTTTCATCTGGGGCGCAGAGCTTTCCACCGAAGGAGAGAACCAATCTAGAAATAAAGGAGAAATTTCCTGACAGGGAGGACGATCAATCGGTGAAACGGCTTGCCTCCAGAGGTTTTGGCTGCGCCCAGCAACGGAGGTTTTTAAGGCTGGACAACTATTTGTTTCACATGGTGTAGGCCCGTGATGGCAGTTACCTTCTGAGGTCCGGACCATCCCCACCCTATTGGCCTTCCGAAAAGCGGTGAAGACCTGGCTTTTCTAGCAGGCCTGGGACCGTTGATCTCGCTCTTGCGATCCGGCGAGATCCGGCCATGAATGGTGTGAATGAGTTTTAATGTTTTTAATGTTTTTAATTCTTAAATTTTTTTTATAATGATTTTAAATGCATTGTGAGCCGCCCTGAGTCTTCGGAGAAGGGCGGCATACAAATTGAATGAATAAATAAATAAATAAATAAATAAATAAATAAATAAATAAATAAATTTCGATGGACACACGAGCCGTCGCCGTAGATCAGTCTCCACCGCGCATGCGTACGCACCTCCTGCTGGCCAGTTGATTTTTGGGTCTCTGCCGCACATGTGGGAGACGCGCGTGCATGCCCATGCCGCCCTGCCCCTCCCGCGGCCTGTTTTGGATGCCAGATAAGTATAAAGCTTGCATGGAGGCTCTGAGAGGACGAAAAATGGGCCTACCGGAAATCCGGAAACAGGCCGTTTCTGGCCTCCGGAGGCTTCAGGGAGGCCTGCTAGGCCCAAAATGGGACGCGGGGTGTGTGTGTTGTAGACGCATGCACAGGGTGGGAGAGCAGGGGGGGTCGCACACGCATGCGCAGGGGGCAAGGCAGCGCGGGGGGATTGCGCGCACATGCGCAGCGGGCAAAGTGTGCGTGAGGGCATTTGATTATAAGTGTGGGTACATGCGTGTGCTGTGTTCTGTTCTGTGTTCTGTGTTCTGTTTATTTGTCTCAGTATCGTAAATGGTACCTAGGTGTCTAATTAGGCTCCATTCATGCCCAACTGGCTTCTTTTAATCAAGAAATGTACCTCGGACACTCTACACAGGAAGAGCAGTCAATTGTCTCTTTGAACCGCGCACTCATAATTCCTTTCCGGGGCGAATTAGGTGCCCATTTGTTTTTTTTTTTAATAATTGCGCCAAGCTCCAAAGTTCTAGCTACTGTGCTGTCTCGAATCCAGAGCACCCAGAGAAGAAGAAACTAATGTGTTGCTAATCTTGGAATCTGTTCTGGCTACCCTTGTTCTCCTGGAATGCCACCGGTAGAGCATTTTCCAGGACACTGACAATGAAAATGGCACCTGTTGGATTTTTGTCTGTCACAGGCTCCTACAGTCACAAATCTTTTCTTTTTTTTTTTAAGGCGGCAGCCCTTACAGGATGTCTCTAGAATAAACAATCCAAGAATTATAAATGTGCTCTCAATAGAGTTAATGATTAATATTTGTATTCAGCGTAGTATTAATTATATGTGCCGGGTGCAGTAAAGGCCCAAACCACCCACTAATTTTTTTCCCCTATCTTCAAAATCTCTTTATTATAGCCTGCCCAACTGCTTGGTTACATGGTGGCTTAATCAACCCTTTAGTAAAAGAAGGGGGGGGGGAAGAGTCCAATCCCTGCTTTTCATAAAGCCCCCGACAGCAAATTCATCCAACCGGACGTGTTCGGATTATAATTTCCATAATGCCCGTTCAGTATTTGGGGCAAGAATTCTGGGCCCTGTAATACCAATATTACCAAGCGCTAAGTTCTGAGTTAGGAAACATGCAAACTAAGGAGCCTTAATCTCGGCTTGGTTTTTAGCTTGCATCGGTTAGATTTTTTAAAAAGAAGTTCCCTGAACCGATTCCCTGCTTTACAGTTGTACCCTATATAGCCGTGATGGCAAACCTGTGGCACGCGTGCCAGAGGTGGGCACATAGAGCCCTCTCTGTGGGCACGCGCACCATCGCCAGCTGCTCTTCTGCTCTTTTCAGCTGCTCTTCACGGGCGCTGGAGCACCGGAAAACGGTCTGAAAAATGGCCAAAAAACCCAGGCTGTTTTCCAGGGTTGTTTTGGGGCTGTTTTCAGGCCATTTTTCAGGCTGTTTTTCAAGCCATTTTCCAGGCCATTTTTCGGGCCGTTTTCAGGTTGTTTTCTGGGCTGTTTTCAGGCTGTTTTTCAAGACATTTTCCAGGCCGTTTTTCATGCCCTTTTCAGGCCGTTTTCTGGGCTGTTTTCAGGCCATTTTTTCAGGCCGTTTTCTGGGCTGTTTTCAGGCCATTTTTTCAGGCCATTTTTCAGCTGTTTTCAGGCCGTTTTTCATGCCCTTTTTCATGCCATTTTCTGGGCTGTTTTCAGGCCATTTTTTCAGGCCATTTTTCAGCTGTTTTCAGGCCATTTTTCATGCCCTTTTCAGGCCGTTTTCTGGGCTGTTTTTCAGGCCATTTTTTCAGGCCATTTTTCAGCTGTTTTCAGGCCGTTTTTCATGCCCTTTTTCATGCCGTTTTCTGGGCTGTTTTTCAGGCCATTTTTTCAGGCCATTTTTCAGCTGTTTTCAGGCCATTTTTCATGCCCTTTTCAGGCCGTTTTCTGGGCTGTTTTTCAGGCCATTTTTTCAGGCCATTTTTCAGCTGTTTTCAGGCCATTTTTCATGCCCTTTTTCATGCCATTTTCTGGGCTGTTTTCAGGTCATTTTTTCAGGCCATTTTTCAGCTGTTTTCAGGCCATTTTTCATGCCCTTTTCAGGCCGTTTTCTGGGCTGTTTTTCAGGCCATTTTTTCAGGCCATTTTTCAGCTGTTTTCAGGCCATTTTTCATGCCCTTTTCAGGCCGTTTTCTGGGCTGTTTTCAGGCCATTTTTTCAGGCCATTTTCCAGCTGTTTTCAGGCCGTTTTTCATGCCCTTTTTCATGCCGTTTTCTGGGCTGTTTTCAGGCCATTTTTTCAGGCCATTTTTCAGCTGTTTTCAGGCTGTTTTTCATGCCCTTTTCAGGCCGTTTTCTGGGCTGTTTTCAGGCCATTTCCAGGCCGTTTTTCACGCCCTTTTCAAGCCATTTTCTGGACTGTTTTCAGGCTATTTTTCAGGCCATTTTCAGGCCAAAAAACAGCCTGAAAACAGCCCAAAAAAACAGCCTGAAGACAGCCAAAAAACAGGCATGCTCACCGGCCAGCTTTTGTTCGGGTTTCTGGCGCTCCGGCGTGTACACATGCACACACGTTCCAGTTTGGGCACTCGGTGCCGAAAAGGTTCGCCATCACTGCCCTATAGGATACAGCGAGAGGATGGGGAAATGTTTTGGAACACGCAAAACGCCAAATCGGGCTGTCGGGTGGCTGTTTTGTGTCCAAAGGTCCCCTCCTTTGTCTGAACGCAAGCTTCGGTTGCAAGGTTCATTTCCAAGCGAGGAATCAGATAGATAGCAGCCAAGAAGGAAGAAATCTCCAGACTTAAGGTTGAAAGCAGATAATCCGTGGCCCTCCAGATATTGACAAATCACAGGGCTTGGCAGCTCCAACCGTCTGCCCCCTTGGCGAGTGGGTACCGGGAATGTTATCCTGCAACAGATTTCCCCATCTTTAGTACAGACAGTTCTAAGGCAAACTGACCCGGGGACTTGAAGTACTATATTCCTCTGTGTTTGGATTGGCAGCTTGCAAGAAAGAGGTTTAGATTTGGCTCAAGGTGCTTTGATGATCTCCTGCCAAAGCCGGGGGGGTGGGGGGAAATATTAAGCCCTCCTTTTACTAGAATGAGATTCCGACATACACGACCGAAACCCAAGAGATGTATTTGCCTATTGAATATTGGGTTGTTTCCTGATCCGTGTAGCAATACAAACCCTTTCAAATTCCATCTGACCTTGCTGGTTTTGGAGGTGTAAACAGGTGGAATGTATTAGGAAAACTTGTTTACGGTGTAGCTTTAGTCATTTGCGCTCTCCCATTTTTTTTAAAAAAAAACTCTACAATAAGCTGCTCATTAAAATAAAAAAATGAAGCAACAGGTTCCTTTCTGCCTCTCTCTCTCTTTTTTTTCTCTCTCTCTCTCTCCATCATCCTCCCTCTCTTACAGTTTTAATTGCATGATTTTTACATAGTGTAACTTTTGGAAACGCCCAGCAAAGCTCTTGTAGACCTAATTTTTTTTTTTCTCTTCCCCTTTACAAAACACTTTTTGTTTTATTACATTTGAATTTGTGATTCAGGAAAATTGATGACTCACAAAATCTACAGGCATATTATACATATATATTAAAATAAAACAAAGCAAAAGGAGCCATCTAGCAGAGATCTCCGATAAGCGCGGACGAGACATTGTAGGCCAAAAAGACAAACGTTTTCATCGAAAGGTCTTTTTCAGCCAGAATTTCTTTACTTGGATCGCTGTTGCAATATCCACAAGCGATCCAACCTTTAAGTGCAGGGAAATGATCTATACCTTGTCTGAATGCTGGTTCACATGTGTCTTTTCCAGTGGTGGGATTCAGATAATTTAACAACCGGTTCTCTGCCCTAATGACCAGATGGGTAGGCGTGGCTCAGTGGTCATGTGACCGTGTGGGTGTGGCCAACTCAACGTCACTCACGTCACTCACGTCGATGGGCGCTTCCCCTTAAGCTGTTACAATGTAATAAGGGTTAACCAGAGAGGCAGTTTCTGTAAGCAGGGCAATAAAGATTAGGCTAGAAACACCACCAGAATCTTTCTTTCCTGCCTTCCTTACAGGATTAGCATTTTTCACATTTACAACTCTTACCGCATCCCCATGATTCAAAATTCAGACGTTTGGCAACCGACTCGCGTTTATGACCGTTGTCGTGTCCTGGGATGTGTGTGTGTGTCACGTGATCCCCTTTTTGTGACCTTCTCGACAAGAAGCCGGATCACTTCACCACCGTTACTAAGGGAACAGTTGCGGGGATTCACTTAACAACAGTGGCAAGAAAGATTGCGAAACGGATCAAACTCACTTAGCGAGCGTCTCGTTTAGCAACGGAAATTTGGGCTCAACTAGGGTTGTAAGTCGAGGACTATCCGTACTTCGATCTCGCTGAGATACACCTTGGCAGTGATGCGTGAATGTGTGCGTCTGTGCCAGTAGTGGGTTTCAAATCCCGGCGCTACTGGGAGTGCGCGCATGTGCTTGCTTGCTTTGCGAGTGCACAGCACTTCTGCGCATGTGCAAAGCGTTTTTGATGGCAGGTGGGTGGAGCCTTCTGCCGCTGCTGCTACGGTTCACCCGAACCGGGACGAACCAGTAGCAACCCACACACAAAACCTCTGTATCCTTTGCCTACATCTCCTGCAACCACTTCTCAATCCTTAGCACTCCTGCCTCCATTGGAAGCGGTGACTGTTCTGTATCAGAACCCCCCCCCTCCCAGACCTGCAGTGGCATTAAATTACCTATTAAATATTTTGGGGAAATCCTTCTGGGCATCCTGTATCAATCTGCTTTGAAACCTAACGAAGGACAGGCTGTCGGAAGGGGAATTCATGTAACAGACAAAGGGAAAATCTTTTGTCAACATGGGGGAAAAAAAGAGGAAGAATCTGTTCCTTTTGGGTGAGGGGCATCCGAGAGACCCTGCTTTTTTTAGATGCAAGGACTTTCTTTGGGGGGGTGGGTGTTTCAAAAGACATTGGGATTTTAAAAGTCAGAAAATCTGCAGATCTAGCCTGTTCACAGCTTGTCTCTTCCAGCTTCATTCGCAGGAGGGGGAATTTGCATGATGCTTTCGTCCTTCCCTATTTCCACAGGCTTTTGTTGCCCATGTAAATAGCTTTCCATACACAAGGAATAAACACATGCTATTTATTTATTTATTTATTTTAAAAATTGAATGTCGGGGCCGTCGCCATAACCGACGAGTATGTTTCTGCACATAGCAATAGGCTTATATACCGCTTTGCAGTGCTTTTACAGCCCTCTCTAAGTGGTTTACAGAGTCAGACCTATTGCCCCCCCCCCCCGAACAATCTGGGTCCTCATTTTACCGACCTTGGAAGGATGGAAGGCTGAGTCAACTTTGAGCCACTTGGAATCGAACTCCTGGCTGTGGGCAGAGTTAGCCTGCAATTCTGTACTCTAACCACTGAGAAGGGAAGGGAAGGGAAGGGAAGGGAAGGGAAGGGAAGGGAAGGGAAGGGAAGGAGGAAGGAAGGAAGGAAGGAAGGAAGGAAGGAAGGAAGGAAGGAAGGAAGGAAGGAAAATAGCTATAGCACTTAGACTTATATATCGCTTCACAATGCTTTACAGCCCTCTCTAAGCGGTTTACAGAGTCAGCCCATTGCCCCCAACAATCTGGGTCCTCATTTGACCCACCTCGGAAGGATGGAAGGCTGAGTCAACCTTGAGCCTGGTGAGATTCGAACTGCTGAACTGCAGGCAGCCGGCAGTCAGCAGAAGTCGCCTGCAGTACTGCACTCTAACCACTGCGCCACCTTCGGTCTGTGAACTGACCACGGCTTGCCAGAAACTGGGCCGCCCAAACAAGCGAAGCCTCATCCGCGGGATGCAGACAGTCACAGGTCCCTGGTGCCCCACAAAATTGGGGGGCCCCGATCAAATGCATACAGCCTGCATTTGATGGATTGGAACAAAATACAAGCGCTTGCAGTCTAAAGGCCCGTATTTTTGCAACCCTAATTCTGAAGGATATTATAAATTCAGTTTTTTTCCCTTTCTCTCTCTCTCTCTTTCTCTCTCTCTCCCTCCCTCCCTCCCTCTCTCTTTCTCTCCCTCCCCCCCCCCCTCTCTCTCTCACACACACACACTTTATTCTCAGTAATAAACACTCCTGGCAGTTACATACACATGCATGCAGCTGAAAGGGCCCAAACCCAGCTGCTGATATTGTCAGCTATTTGTCTCTTTTTCCAGCAAGCACCTGCCTGGCAGGGGCAAAGACTTGAAGCAAACATCTGCCCAGGGGTAGCCCTGCCCTTTTCTTCCCCTCCCTTCCACCAAAAGAAAAAAGAAAAGAAATTAACATGCAACGTTTCACATACAAAGGGGAAGCCCGAGTAAGCCGGGTGGCCTAATTCGGAAACACGGCGCTGCGTTTTGCTTTTGCCAACAAGCCCAACTTATTTGTTTGGATTTATAATTCAGGTTGGCATCAGTGATGGGATTCAAAATTTTTTACTACCGGTTCTGGGGTGTGGCTTGTTGGGCGTGGCTTGGTGGGCGTGGCAGGGGAAGGATACTGTAAAATCTCCATTCCCTCCCCGCTCCAGGGGAAGGTTACTGCAAAATCCCCATTCCCTCCCACTCCAGAGGAAGGATACTGCAAAATCCCCGTTCCCTCCCACTCCAGAGGAAGGATACTGCAAAATCCCCATTCCCTCCCACTCCAGAGGAAGGATACTGCAAAATCCCCATTCCCTCCCACTCCAGAGGAAGGATACTGCAAAATCCCCATTCCCTCCCACTCCAGAGGAAGGTTACTGCAAAATCCCCATTCCCTCCCACTCCAGAGGAAGGATACTGCAAAATCCCCATTCCCTCCCACTCCAGAGGAAGGATACTGCAAAATCCACATTTCCTCCCAATCAGCTGGGACTCGGGAGGCAAAGAATAGATGGGGAAGCGGCCAGCCAGAGTTGGTATTTACCAGTTCTCCGAACTACTCAAAATTTCTACTACTGGTTCTCCAGAACTAGTCAGAATCTGCTGAAACCCACCTCTGGTTAGCATTCCTTAAGACTTGTGGACGTCAACTCCGGAGCCACGGCTGACTGTGGAATCCTGGGAGTTGAAGTCCACAGATTTTAAAGTTGCCAAGGTAAGGACACTCCTGATCTCTGTCCTCTTTTTTTTTTTTTTTTTTTTTTGAGAAGTGTTAATTTATTTATTTTTTTAAAAAAGTTTAAATGGCTGGCAGCAGCTTCCAGTACAGGTTTGGCTAAGAGAAAGGGACTGATCGAGCGAGTCAATTTCTGAGTGAGTGAAGATTTGAACCTGGGTCTCTCAAATAGGCTGACTCTGTACAGGTAGTCCTCGACTTACAATCATAATCGAGCCCAAAATTTCTGTTGCTAAGTGGGACTTCTGATGCCAAGTGAGACTTCTGATGCTAAGTGAGACTTACCGTGAGACAGTTGTTAAGCGACTCCCCCCCCCCTGGTTTTACAACCATTCTTGGCACAATGGTTAAGTGAACAATTGCAATTGTTAAATTAGTAACCCGGTTGTAAAGTGAATCCAATTTTCTCATTGATTTTGCTGGCCAGAAGGGCGCCAGAGGTAAGTCACACGACCCCGGGAAAGTCCAATCCTCATAAATACATTCCAAGTTGCCAAGTTGTCACATGACCGTGGGGATTGCTGCCACAGTCGTAAATGTGAGAAACGGTCGTAAGTCGCTTTCTTTCGGCGGTGTTATGACTTCGAACGGTCGCTAAACAAAAGATTGTAAATTGAGGAGTGCCTTAATCCACCTGCTGCTTTCAGCGTGGCAGAAATTTTGTTTTAAGGGAAGAATAAAACTCTTGTAGGAGTTTAGAATGCGTCCTTAACTCCGACTTTTTTATTCTGTTATTCTGCTCCAACATTCCCTAGAATCAAAATTGGAGACTTCGGGAAGCCGCTGCCTCTCCTCCCCATCAGACTCTTTTAGTTAGTTGTCTAAGTTAAAGATGGAGAAATCCATGCTTGTTATTTAAAGCCAAGGTGGTTATAATCAGAGGGTGTATCCAGCCGGTTCGGATCGGTTCAGGAGAACCGGTTGTAGCGACCTGCGGGTGGGATTTTTAAACCCGCCTGCCCTCCCTGGCGCTATGCCGTCCTATTTAGCCATGTTTTCAAGCCATGCACATGCGTGGAAGCTGGTGCGCGGAAGGCCATGCATATGCGTGGAGGTGCACATACACATGCGCTCACATTTTCGGTGCTGGGCGAACCGGTAGGTAAACTGTCTGAATCCCACCCCTGATTATAATATTGCATGAAAGAGCCTTGGTGGCGCAGCAGACTAAAGTGCTGTTAAGTAGCACCAGCTGCCTGCAATTACTGCAAGTTCAAATCTCACCAGGCTCAAGGTTGACTCAGCCTTCCATCCTTCCGAGGTAGGTAAAATGAGGACCCGGATTGTGGGGGCAATAAGCTGACTTTGTATAAAAAAAAAAGAACACCGCTTGGGGGGGGGGCGAAAGCCCTACTAAGCAGGTATATACAAAAATATGAAGGCTATTGCTTAACGCATTGTAAGCTGCCCTGAGTCTCCGGAGAAGGGCGGTATATAAATTGAACCAATAAATAAATAATAAATAAATTAAGATTAAAAAGATTCCCATTTTGACTAGTGGCGCTCATCGGTGACCTTAAAGGGCTATTCGTCTGTTTCAGCCTATCCTACCTTACAAAGTGGGTCGTGAACATAAATTGACGTGAGAATTTTACCTCTCTCTCTCTCTCTCTCTCTCTCTCTCTCTCTCTCTCTCTCTCTCTCTCTCTCTCTCTCTTCCTTCACGGAAACCTTTATTCCGTAAGCTTTGTGGCAAGCACAATGAGATCCAAAAAAGAAATTTAAAAATTTGGCCTACCTTACAAGAAGGGTGAATTTAAAGAGCGTTGCAACGGGACGACTTCTGTAGAAGTGCTTACATTTTTTTCAACGAGGTGGAGATGCATTCCTCCCTTTTTGTAAACGTTGCAGCAACCTTTTTAAAGCCAAAAAAGAGTTAGGAGAGGGGGGAGGAGAGAGAGAGAGAAAGAAAGAATGACAGCAACTGCTTATAGAACTCTCCCAAAACTCTTAAAAGAGCCCTTGCGTATCTTCAGAAGAGGAAAAGAGTTAGGAGCAGTGGTGGAATTCAAGTAATTTAACAATCAGTTCTCTGCCCTAATGATTTCTTCTAACAACCAGTTTGCCAAACTGCTCAGAAAGTTAACAACCGGTTCTCCCGAAGGGGTGCGAACCGGCTGAATCCCATGGCTGCTTAGGAGTCCTCCTAGAATTGCAACGGGGAGGCCAATAACACAGCAGTTTGTGAAAAAAAGAGAAGAAAGGTGAAGAAATAAGCGCTGGATTGAGGGTACAGATCCCTCAGCAAAACTGTTCTCTTGATCTTAGGGAGATAAGAGCTCACATTTCCATAGAGAGGCGTTTCCCCGGCTCCCTTTCCAACTTGACTGGGAACGCAGGGCCTTAATCTCATGGGAACAATATTCCGAAGACGTCTCTTTGAAGGGATTTTGATTCCTCGTGTCGAATTTGCTTTCATATCAGTGGATTTCCTTGTCAGGGAGTTTCCCTTGCTCTCTAGCCTGGCTTTTCCCTAAGCAGAGGTCTTAAGGCCTGTAACTCCTTGGAGATTCTTGGAGTATCGGCCAGGGGTGGGCTTCGAAAATTTTAGCAAGGGGTTCTCTGGCCGGTTGCTGGGTGGGCATGGCCATTGTAGGCGTGGCCTAGTCAGCCTCCTGCACCACGGTGGGGTGTGTGTTTTTGCCCTCCCCAGGCTCTGAAGGCTTTTTTCAAGCCTCCAGGATGGCGAAAACAGCCTCCCCAGGCTCCGAAGGCCCTCTGGAGGCAGAAACGGGTTTCCCAAACTTCTGGTAGGCCCATTTTATGCCCTCCCCGAGCCTCTGTGTGCACTCTGCACGTACCTGCATCCATAACGGGCCGCGTAGGGACTCCTGGGAGGGGAGGGGCGGGGCAGGTGGGGCCAGCCAGGAATGGGATTTGGGGGTTCTCCAAACTGCACAGAATCTTAGCTAGAGGTTCTCTCAAATCCCTGCGAACCCCAAGTCCCAAAGGTGCTTTTTTTTCCCCAAGAGACCACTGGAATTTCTGTTTTTTTCCTTGAAGACGTTTCGTTTTCTCATCCTAGAAGCTTCTTCTCTGGCTGGATGATGGTGGGTGGATGGAAGGATTGATAGTACCAGTGATGGGTTTCAAAATTTTTTACTACCGGTTCTGTGGGTGTGGCTTGGTGGGTGTGGCGTAGCTTGGTGGGCATGGCATGGCTTGGTGGGCATGGCAGGGGAAGGATACTGCAAAATCTCCATTCCCTCCCCAATCCAGGGGAAGAATACTGCAAAATCTCCATTCCCTCCCCAATCCAGGGGAAGGATACTGCAAAATCCCCATTTCCTCCTGATCAGCTGGGACTTGGGAGGCAGAGAATAGATGGGGGCGGGGCCAGTCAGAATTTTTACTACAGGTTCTCCGAATTATTCAAAATTTCCGCTACCAGTTCTCCAGAACTGGTCCGAACCTGCTGAAGCCCACCTCTGATTGATACCCCTTGCAGACAGCTAGCCATTTGCATTCTTTTTAGAGCATCCGTTGAGGCCACCAGGAGCTAGATAGACATGTATGCGCCACTTTACAGGTGCCGTCGAGTGTTTTCCTGCTGCAGTCTTCTGCATGCCCTTGGTTTATGCTGAGTCATCGGTCTTCCCTAACAATTCCCTGACCTTGGCACGGACCCAACCACTTAGCTCCAGCCGAGCCTTCACCCTGCCACACTCCCGAAAAGAGGCCTGTGAACAAGTGTTTTCCAAGCACGTCAACTCTCTTTCCATTTCCTTTCCCCACTCCCTCTGGCCATGGAGGGGCCTGGAAAAGAAAGTTAGAAAAGCTAGGAGGAGGAGCAACCTCTCTCCATCTCTGGCTCCAAGGTTGGAGAGCCTGATCATCGTTGGCATATTTTTTTTTTCAATTCCAATTTTCTGGTTGAGGTGGTGGCAATTACTCCAGAGGAGCTGATTCATTCAGTCCCTGCTGTACGTACCAAACCTTTCAGTGAGTAAGACAGAAATAGAACAATGTATGTAGTATACAGGTCATCCTCAATTTACGACCACATTTCAATCACTAAGAGATGGCATTCGTCAAATGACATGTCACGTGACCAGACCCCATTTTGCATCCATTTTTACCACGGTTGTTAAGTGAATAACGACCGGACCCCATTTTACATCCATTTTTACCACGGTTGTTAAGTGAATAACGACCTGACCACTGCACTGGAAGGTTATAACTTCAAGGATGGGTTGTGACAGGGGTGGGCTTCAAAAATTTTAGCAAGGGGTTCTCTGCCGGGTTGCTGGGTGGGCCTGGCCATGGTGGGTATGGCCTAGTCGGCCTCCTGCACCATGGCAGGGGAGGGCATTTTTGCCCTCCCTGGGCTCCGGAGGCTTTCCTCAAGCTTCTGGGAGGGCGGGAACAGCCTCCCCAGGCTCCGGAGGCCCTCTGGAGGCCCTTCCCGAACTTCCGGTAGGCCCTTTTTTTCTCCCTCCCTGAGCCTCCGCATGCGCCCTGCACTTACCTGCATCCAAAACGGGCCGCATGGGGACTCCTGGGAGGGGCGGGCGGGCAGGGCCAGCCAGGAGTGGGATTTGTGGTTTCTCCGAACTGCACAGAATCTTAGCTAGAGGTTCTCCCGATCCCCTGCGAACCCCCAGCAACCCACCCCGGGTTGTGAGTCCCTTTTCCGAGGTTGTTGTAACTTCAAACTGTTGTTAAATAAACAAGTCGTAAATCGAGGATTACTTGTATATGGAGTGATTAGAATCCTGAACCGGGATTGCCTTCCACTGCAACTATTTCAAACCAGTGGCCACTTTTTTGTTAACAAGGCACTGTCCTTGACGCAAGATTCATTTGAAAACAAGAAACAGACATAGGGGTTTGTTTCAAAACTGGGCCAAGTGGAAACAATGTGGTCGTGGGGAGTTGTACCAGTAATTCTCACCCTGGAAGATCAATATTACTAAAAAAAATCTTGACCCTCTTTAATGGATCCTATCACGTTGTCTTTTAAAAGCCGAAGGAAGGTTCCTTCACGGAGCAGGACTTAGAAACATTAAAATGCCTAATATCAGGAGAGCCCACACGATCCTGCCTTTTCCCGAGAAACATTCCCTGTGAAAATGAAGTTTAACAAGCATTATCAAGCCAGTGATTCGTCCAGGAAGGGATTAAGGTGTGTCGGAGGTCGTATGTGGGCGTCTCCCAACACAGGTGGAGGGAAAAGAGCTGGCTCTTTCCTAGGAATTTCCTGCCCCTTTGTGTTTCTGCCAGCAAAATTGGGGCTCCTTTGGGTGTGCCCCAAAATTCCCACATGTGCACCTGCCTCACCTGTGTGTCCAAATATCTGCTTCTCTTGCTCTAAAGCCTGTGAACTAATTTCTCTCTCTCTCTCTCTCTTTGACTATTGCTTGCATAAGTTATGGGTTGGATGTGCTATCTTTGATTTCCTCCCCCTCTCCATTACATACACTTATATTAAACAGAATTGCTGTAAATATTATCTCTAAAGAAGACCAAAGGCCACAGTCTTCCAGAAAAGGGCCAATTGAGAGAATAAAGGAAATCTTGAACACTGCATGCAAGGCGTCTTGTCCATTTCTTCAGCTCTTAGAAATCACCCACAGCAAGTGGACATTTGGTTCCCTCAGAATCCTTTTAATCATATTTCAAAAAGTTGCTAATTTCAGTGAGTCTGGGATCATCGGGAACAGGGGAGCCATTCATCCGTGATGTGTTCATGCTACCATGTTTTCCCGAAAATAAGACCGGGTCTTATATTAATTTTTGCTCCAAAAGACACATTAGCGCTTATTTTCTGGTTAGGTCTTATTTTGGGGAGAAATATGGTACTAAATGCATCCATCTGGCTGACAATCTTAACTGGGGCTTATTTTTTGGGGGGTAGGGCTTATGAGTATCCTGAAAAATCATGCTAGGACTTATTTTCTGGTTAGGTCTTATTTGGGGGAAATGCGGTGCTAAATGCATCCATCTGGCTGACAATCTTAACTGGGGCTTATTTTGGGGGGTAGGGCTTATATTACGAGCATCCTGAAAAATCGTGCTAGGGCTTATTTTCTGGTTGGGTCTTATTTTGGGGGAAATACGGTACTAAATGCATCCATCTGGGTGACAATCTTAACTGCAGAAAAGCAACTTAGAACTAAAGAGAAATTTCCTGACAGTGAGAACAATTAATCAGTGGAACAACTTGCGTGCAGAATTTGTGAATGCTCCATCACTGGAAATTTTTAAGAAGATGTTGGATAACCATTTGTCTGAAGTGGTGTAGGGTTTCCTGCCTGGGCAGGGGGTTGGACTAGAAGACCTCCAAGGTCCCTTCCAACTCTGTTATTCTATTTCTATATTTATAGGATGGGTCAGACAAAGGAAGGATAGATTAATAACTGGAGGGAAAGATGTTCCCCCTGTTTTCATCCTGCAATCCGGACTGGCTTAATCCCAATAGGGAGGCCAAGAGGGCCCTGCTTTCATGCTCTTGGAGAGGAAGGGGAAGATGTGCTAAGATGTGACGGGAGAACTGCCTTTTGAGCTCTAAGTTGTTTACTTTCTTCGCTTTTTAGAGGAGCAAAAGATATTAGTTTGCTCTGGGGATGGAGTGCCAGCCAATTTGTCACTTTAAACAATGGATCTTGTTGGTGCTCTCAGAGGCTTTGTTTCTGAAGAGATGTCTTCTGCAGGAAACAATGTCTAATGTATTATGGGCACAGCATGATGAGGGGACCAGAGCTGTTATCTTGGGCAATAGAACCATAGATGTGGCTTTTGTTGGCACTGGTGAGGTACCCAGTATGCCGGCATTCCCAGTACCTATTTCAATCAGAATAGAGCTGGAAGGGACCTTGGAGGTCTTCTAGTCCAACCCCTTGCTTAAGCAGGGAATCCTGTACCATATCAGATAGGTGGATCTCCAATCTCTTCTTAAAAGCTTCCAGTGATAAAGCAACTTTTGAAGGCAAGCCGTTCCATTGATTAATTGTTCTCTCTGTTAGACGTTTCTCCTTAATTCCAGGTTGCTTCTCTCCTTGATTAGTTTCCATCCATTGTGTCTTTTCTGGTCTCGGAATGTTTTGGAAAATAGATTGACTCCTTCTTCTTTGTGGCAGCCCCTCAAATATTGAAACACTGCTATGATGTCCCCTTCTTTTCGGTAGACTAGACATCCCCAATTCCGGCAACCGTTCTTCATATGTTTCAGCCTCCAACTCCCTAATCATCTTTGTTGCTCTTCTCTGCACTCTTTCCAGAGTCCCAGTATCTTTCTTACATTGTGGCGACCAAAACTGGATGCTGTATTCGAAGCATGGAAAGATGCAACCCCCTCTTCTTTGTGGCAGCCCCTCAAATGCTGGAATATTGCTATCGTATCACCCTTGGTCCTTCTTTTCTCTAGACCGGCCATTCCTAATTCCTGCAACCGTTTTTCCTATGTTTTAGTCTCCGGGCCTTTGATCATCTTAGTTGCTTTCCTCTGCACTTTTTCCAAAAGTCTCAACATCTTTTTGGTAACGTGGGTGACCAAAAACTGAATGCTGTATTCTAGGCGTGGCCTTACTAAGGATTTTACTAACACTTGACATGATTTTGATTCTATGCCTCTGTTTATGCAAGCAAGGATTGTATTAGCTTTTTTGGGGGGGCTGCGTAATTTGTGAGGTAGCACAACATTTTTTTAAAATGTGCAAAGAACTCTGTTGAGGACGACGTTTCGGACCAGTGACAGTCATTTATTATTTATTTATTTATTTATTTATTTATTTATTTATTTATTTATTTATTTATTTATTTATTTATTTATTTATTTATTGGTTCAATTTATATGCCGCCCTTCTCCGGAGACTCAGGGCGGCTTACAATGCGTTAAGCAATAGCCTTCATACTTTTGTATATACCTGCTTATTAGGGCTTTCGCCCCCCCCCCAAGCAGTGTTCTTTTTTATACAAAGTCAGCTTATTGCCCCCACAATCCGGGTCCTCATTTTACCTACCTCGGAAGGATGGAAGGCTGAGTCAACCTTGAGCCTGGTGAGATTTGAACTTGCAGTAATTGCAGGCAGCTGGTGTTACTTAACAGCACTTAGTCTGCTGCGCCACCAAGGTCATGCAGAAAGGCTTTGAAGTTGTGTGTCTTCATGAGTGAAGAAACACAAAAGGTCGGACGAGCCAGGATAAGGGTGGACTTCCCTTCCTGCCATCTCTGTTTTATTCCCAGTCTCAAAGCCGAGAGTAGATAAAATTAACTGGGACGCATATCATTGTGGGAGGGAAGGTTCCTGCTAGCTTATTTCTCTATTAGAGTAAGTAACACACGCATATATACACACACGGCCCTATACACATAAACAGAGCAGACATTCGAACAATGGCCCTGTCACATCTGGCTTGGCGCCACTTGCAGTAACAAGAAAGAGAGAGATTTGGTGGAAGGAGATGGGGAAATGAACACCAGATGTTGTCGTAATGGTAGCCATGAAATAAAAGCACAGATGCACGCATAAATAAAACCAGCATTTTCAACATGGCGCCCTTACAGGCCTCTTCCCTCCAGGTAGCATGGTCAAGGCTGAAAATCCGGAGAGCATCCAGCAAGCCAGATTTAGGTGAATTAATGGCCAGTCAGATCCAGCGACAACAGATCCATATTGGATCGATTGTCTGTCGTTGCTAATAGAGATGGCCTCTGCTCCATTGTCAGGAAGTTTACTCCTTGGCCTGTCCTTGAGCAAGTCCCAGGCCGTCTCTGGAACACAGGACTTGTTGCTCGCGGTCAAGCAAGATAAGACAGCGGCCGAAGAGCCTCACGTTGGAGAAACGGACTTCCAATGTTCTTGTTTCCAAGAGCAAAATGTATCTCGGTATCAGGGAGAGAGAGAAATGCCTCTTCACTCCTTAGTAGGGATTTCCTAGGACCGTGATGGCGAACCTATGGCAGATGTGCCAAAGGTGGCACGCGGAGCTGTATCGGTGGGCACGCAAGCTCAGCTCCGCCAGCTGATTTTCGGGCCTTCTGGGCCCACCGGAAGTCAGGAAAAAGGCTGTTTCCGGCCTCCGGAGGGCCTCCGGGGGGTGGGGAAGGCCTGTTTTTTGCTCTCCCCAGGCTCCAGAGCCTTTCTAGGAACCTGGGGAGGGCGAAAATGGTCTTCCTCACACCCCCCCACAGAGTTTGGGGGGGAGGGAAGCAGGGCGTGCCAGGAGGAGTCTCTATGGCAAGGGGCGGGTTTTCTGGTCAGCTCCACAGTTGATAAGGCTTTCGGTTAGGACTGGTAGAGGAAAAAGGACACCGCGCTAGCAGGAGACTCTATGGTGGGGGGAACCGGACTTCCGATCAGCTCCAGAATTGAACGGGGGGCTTCCGGTTAGGACCTTTGTGGCTCTTTGAGTGTTTAAGGTTGCCGACCCCTGAATTAGATGCCCGGTTTCCTGGTTAGCAAGGATGCCTTCCTCTCACGTAGCTTGGTGGGAGAAGCCGTTCTGGGTATCTCTCCTCATGCCAATCTGAAGCAGAAAGGGCTGAGCTGGAAATAGGTCAGTGGGAGGAGAGAGACCCCCTCAACGTTGAGGCTGGCTGGAAGATTTCCGAGAACTGGGGAGGTTGTTGGGTGGGTGGGGGCGGCGAGAGAAATAGCCCTTGAGTTAGAAGCGCTGCTGGAAGCCAAGGCTAGTCCTGCTGATGTGGTCCTTTCCTTTTGCAAGCGACTCATAAAATATGGCTCAAATTTTCATTACGGGCTCTATTGATTATCTTTGGGGACAGATGAGTTATGGGGGACATTAAATTAAAGGAAGAAAGGGAAATATTTGAATGAGTTTGGGAGGTCGATGCACGGAGGGTTGCAACCCCCCCTCTCCTTCACCGCCTCTCCCCCACCGCTGCCTCTCTGGCACTCGCGGCTCTGAAGGATGGAGCCCCCTTCATCCCCACCCCATCCCGGCCTGTGCCTGGTCTCCCTGGGTGCTTCGGCCAAGGGCCATCCATGTTCGGGGGGGGGGGAGGGGGGCAGGGGCTTGCTTAAAAAGAGAAATGAGGAGTTGTGGAGAGCCAGTTTTTAAACCACTCACATTCTCCCAACCTGGAGGTTATACGCTGATTCTTCAGATGGCTTCAGATGGTTAGATTCCACAGCTATGTGAACTAAAAGCGAATTAAAACAGAAGCGGAGTAACAGAAGAGTGGGGTGGTTTTTTGGCTTTCTTTTTGGCAAAAGATATTTTTTTAAAAAAACAGATTAACAGAGTTGGAAGGGACCTTATCGGTCATCTAGTCCAACCCCTCGCTCCAGCAGGAGACCTTACACCATTTCAGTCCAATCTTTTCTTGAAAGCCTCCAGGGATGAAGCTCCCACAACTTCCGAAGGCAACTTCTGTTCCATGGGTTGATCGTTCTCACCGTCAGGAAATTCTTCCTTATTTCCAAGTTGAATCTCTCCTTGGTCATTTTCCATCCATTGTTCCTTGTCTGGCCTTCGGGTGCTTTGGAAAATAGCTTGACCCCCTCCTCTCTGTGGCAGCCCCTCAAATATTGGAAGACTGCTATCCTGTCTCCCCTGGTCCTTCCTTTCACTAGACTAGCCGTGCCCAGTTCCTGCAACCGTTCATCGTATGTTTTAGCTTCCAGTCCCCTCATCATCCTGGTTGCTCTTCTCTGCACTTTTTCTAGAGTCTCAAGATCTTTTTTTATAGTGTGGTGACCAAAACTGGACGCAGTACTCTAGGCGTGGTCTTACTAGGGCTTTATACTTATCATGCCCCTGTGGTCAGGGTTCGGGAATCCTGACTTGGTAGTAAGGAATATATTTTCTCTCACTTTGAAAGTTCTGATTTTAGTCCCTCACATTGCTAGGTTAAATAAAATGAATACTTATAGCAGAGGTCTTCAAAGTTGGCCGCTTTAAGACTTGTGGACTTCAACTCCCAGAATTCTCCAGCCACCTGGCTGGAGAATTCTGGGAGTTGAAGTCCACAAGTCTTAAAAGTGGTCAACTTTGAAGACCTCTGACTTATAGGAACTGATTTGAAATCCCGTAGAATTGCTCCTTATCAGGCAGGAAGTTATCGTGCTTATGGATGGACCCATTTTCAGTAGTGACTGATAGCAACTTCCAAAGTCCAGGTGAGGGTGAGGAATTTACAATCAGCTTCCCCCCCCCCCGGCTTTTCCTTTGAAACGCGATAACTGATTTAGAAATATGCCTTTTCCCTCTTTGTGTTTCTTTGGTTGAGTTGCCAACCAACTCAACCAACTTCTTTGGGACTTCACCTTGTTTTTATGAGGTTTTTTATTTCATTTTTATTTATTTATTTGTTTGTCAAGCATATATAAGAGGTAAAAGTATAAACATAATTTGATATACATGAAAAGAAGTAAGAGTAAAAAAGGAATATTAGGACAGGGACGGAAGGCACGCTGGTGCGCTTATGCACAAACCCCTTACAGACCTCTTAGGAATGGGGTGAGGTCAACAGTAGACAGTTTAAGGTGAAAGTTTTGGGGGTTTGGGGAAGAAACTACAGAGTCTGGTAGTACATTCCAGGCATTGACCACTCTGTAGCTGAAGTCGTATTTTCTTCAATCGAGTTTGGAGCGGTTTACCTTGAGTTTGTACCTATTGTGTGCTCGTCTATTGTTGTGGATGAAGCTGAAGTAGTCATTGACAGGTAGGACATGGCGGCGGATAATTTTATGTACTACACTTAGGTCAGACCGAAGTCGGCGTAGTTCTAAGTTGTCTTAAGCCCAAAATCTGAAATCTGGTGGCATAAAGTATTTTATTATAGGAATGGAGGACTCTTCTCGTAAAATATCTCTGGACTTGCTCAATTGTATTTATGTCCGATATGCAGTGCAGGTTCCAGACAGATGAGCTGTATTCAAGAATTGGTCTAGCAAAGGTTTTGTATGCTCTAGTAGTTAGTAAGTACAATATTACCAGAGAAGAATCTACGCAAGATTAGGTTAACAACTCTTAATGCCTTTTTGGCAAATGTTGTTACAGTGGGCTTTGGCACTTAGATCTTCAGAAATGAGTTACTCCAAGGTCCTTGACAGAGTGAGGGTCATCTACAAGGTCATGTCCATCTAATTTGTATTTCATGTTTTGATTGAGGAGAAATTTTACGAATTTTATAAATTGAGGAGAAATTTTACGAATTTTATAAATTGAGGAGAAATTTTATGAATTTTATAAACTGAGGAGAAATGTTATGAATTTTATAAACTGAGGAGAAATTTTACGAATTTTATAAATTGAGGAGAAATTTTACAAATTTTATAAACTGAGGAGAAATGTTATGAATTTTATAAATTGAGGAGAAATTTTATGAATTTTATAAATTGAGGAGAAATTTTATGAATTGAGGAGAAATTTTATAATTTGGTTGAGGAGAAAGGCTGCCTGCATTTATTTATTTTTTTGCCTTCTGAGGTGACAAAGCGCAGTTGTTGAAAATCAGCTTTTGGCCTGCCCCGTAGGCGCCCAGCTCCAAGATGTTCAAAACCACTTATTAAAAGATATGGTTGATATTCCAATTTTTTTTTTCTTCTATCCTGTTTGGGTTTCCTTACCAAGGAAGTTACGAGACTTCTCCTCTTCCCGATAGTTGCTGCCCCGTTTTGTGACAGGCCTGTTTAAAAGGCGTCAATCCCAGCAGAGGACTGCTTGTGTCTGTATCTGTCTATCTCAACAAACCATTTTCACATTTCTTCATCGCAGGAATTGTTCTGGCCACAAGAAACGCACAGCACAATTGACAGTGGGTGTTTGTTAAATGCTAACACAAGGACGGACGGACCAGTTTCTTTGTTGTTCCTGTGACATGTGTTCATTGTTAAGCCCTTTCTGATTCAAATTAAGCTCAGGTATACTGTCTTTTAGAAGAACCGCAAATGTGTTTTTAAACTGGGCAATTCCCCCCACCATTATGCACTTTAAATGGATCTTCCTCTAAACTTTCCTTCCTTCCTTCCTTCCTTCCTTCCTTCCTTCCTTCCTTCCTTCCTTCCTTCCTTCCTTCCTTCCTTCCTTCTTCACTTCCATTGATCCCATTCCTCCTATCTCCCCTTCCTTCCCTCCTTCCCTTTCTCCTTCCTTCCTTCCTTCCTTCCTTCCTTCCTTTCTTTTTCCCTCCCACTCTCTCTTTCCTTTTTCCTCCCTCTCTCCCTTCCTTCCTCCTTTCTTCCTTCCCTCACTTCCATTGATCCCATCCCTCTCATCTCCCCTTCCTTCCCTCCTTCCCTTTCTCCTTCCTTCCTTCCTTTCTTTTTCCCTCCCACTCTTTCTCTTTCTTTTTTCCTCCCTCCCCCCTCCCTCACTTCCATTATCCCATGTCTCCTTCCTTCCTTCCTCTCTTTCTTTTTCCCTCCCATTCTCTCTCTTTCTTTTTTCCTCCCTCCCTCCCTCTCTCCCTCCCTCCCTTCCATTATCCCATCTCTCCTTCCTTCCTTCCTTCCTTTCTTTCTTTTTCCCTCCCACTCTCTCTCTTTCTTTTTCCCTCCCTCCCTTCCCTCACTTCCATTATCCCATCTCTCCTTCCTTCCTTCCTTCCTTCCTTCCTTCCTTCCTTCCTTTCTTTTTCCCTCCCATTCTCTCTCTTTCTTTTTTCCTTCCTTCCTTCCCTCACTTCCATTATCCCATCCCTCCCATCTCTCGTTCCTTCCTTCCTTCCTTCCTTCCTTCCTTCCTTCCTTCCTTCCTTCCTTCCTTCCTTCCTTCCTTCCATGTTCATTGCCAATTCTTCTCTAACCAGTTTACTCTTGCAAACCTTGGAAGAAAGCTCAGGTTACCTGGAGCAAATGCTGCAATTGCTTACACTCTTGAATTATAATTTAACCACAGGCCGAAGAGCCTGGGTGTTTCTCAGTAGCAGTGTGCAAAGAGTTTGGCCCTTTGGGTGGGTCGCCCATGTCCACAGCTGGGCTCAAGGCCGTCCTGTGCAACTCTGTGGCTGACACGAGACTGGTCCATTTCTGGCCAAAGGGAAACCCCAGGCCCGCAGGCAGAAGATGGTTTAGGGCTGTTCTGCATCAGACATTTTTCCAGGGTGGGCTTCAAGGGGAGGCTTATAAACTTCTGTATCTGATGAAATAATTAGTCGGCTGAAGTGACAGAAGTCCATATTGGGTTGTTGGTGTTAAACTCAAAGTACTTCTTTCCACCCTTTCAGGGATTTCTAATTATGGATCACTCTTTGAACCCAGAGAGAGAGAGAGACAGAGAGACACACAGAGAGAGAGAGACAGACAGACAGAGACAGACAGAGAGACAAAGTCAGAGAGAAACAGAGAGAGAGTCAGAGAGAGACAGAGTCAGAGACAGAGACAGAGACAGAAAGACAGAGAGAGAGAGACACACAGACAGACAGAGAGAAAGAGACACAGAGAGACACAGAGACAGAGAGACAAAAAGAGAGAGAGACAGACAGACAGACAGAAACAGAGACAGAGAGAGAGACAAAGTCAGAGAGAAACAGAGAGAGAGACCGAGAGTCAGAGAGAGAGACAGAGAGAGACAGAGAAAGAGAGAAAGAGTCACAGAGACACAGAGAGAGAGACAGAGACAGAGAAAAAGAGACAGAAACAGAGACAGAGAGACACAGAGAGAGACAGAGACAGAGAGACAAAAAGAGAGACAGACAGACAGAAACAGAGACAGAGAGAGAGACAAAGTCAGAGAGAAACAGAGAGAGAGACCGAGAGTCAGAGAGAGAGACAGAGAGTCAGAGAGAGAGACAGAGAGAGACAGAGAGACAGAGAGAGACAGAGAAAGAGAGAAAGAGTCACAGAGACACAGAGAGAGAGACAGAGACAGAGAAAAAGAGACAGAAACAGAGACAGAGAGAGAGACAAAGTCAGAGAGAAACAGAGAGAGAGTCAGAGAGTCAGAGAGAGACAGAGACAGAGAGAGACAAAGAGACAGACAGAGAGAGAAATAAATACTGTATTTTTTTGTAACTCTTTTCCAAGTGTTGTGTTTTACATTGCTCTCCGTTTACTCCCTTACCATTCTTGGTGACTCTTATTTTTTTTTAAAAAAATAATAAAAGTGTTTTGCAAAGCTTCTGTTTTCACCTGGGCTAACTCAAAGGGCTGCCCGTTTCCATGACTGCTCAGTCTCTCTGTGGCAACACGCCCTTTTTTGTGTAAGCTAAACGATGATCGTTGTTAGAATTTTTTTTTTCCCCTTTCCTTTTTCCTTTTCCTCCATAAACTTCTCAACATTTAAGCAGCCGTAGGGATTGGAGAGGAAGTCAACCTGGATGGCACTGAGGGCAGGTGAGGAGTTTGGCCCTATCCTGATCTGAAATGTATGTTGCAAACAATTTCTTCCTCTTTTGGAAGTGATTTTCTTTTTTCCTGTCAAAGAAAAGAACCTTTATCCGTAGCTCAGAAAGTTATGATTTCTGAGGAAAGGGTCCTGACTATTGGACTATTTGGGGTTGTGCTTTCCTTGAAGGATCGAAATCTTTACTTGCCTTTGTAATAACAAAAGTTGTATGCTGCTTGACTTACAAGGACTCATTTAGAGTTTGAGGATGTGTTGTGTGTAAGGATGGTAACTTTGGACCAACTGGGCGCTTTGACTTAGCCTTTTACTAGTCTGCATTCCAGATAAATAGGTTTACTACTGCTAATACGCTGAACCACAAGCTGACTTACTCTTTAGCTTCCAAAACTTTTCCTGGTGGGGATGGATAATGTAGTATAAGGCCCTTCAAATATTGTTGAATTGCCATCAGCCTTAAGGGGCATTGAGAGTTGTAGTCCAGTGATATTGAAAGGAGCATCTTCCTTCCTTCCTTCCTTCCTTCCTTCCTTCCTTCCTTCCTTCCTTCCTTCCTTCCTTCCTTCCTTCCTTTTTCCCTCCCAAGGTCCCTTCCAACACTGTTATTCTATATTCTATATTCTCCCACTCTCTCTCTCTCTCTTTCTTTCTTCCTTCCTTCCTTTTTTCTTCTTTCCTCCCACTCTCTCTCTCTTTCTTTTTTCCTTCCTTCCTTCCTTCCCTCATTTCCATTATCCCATCCCTCCCATCTCTCCTTCCTTCCTTCCCTCCCTCCCTCCCTCCTTCCTTTCTTCTTCCCTTCCACTCTCTATCTTTTTCCTCCCTCCCTCCCTCCCTCCCTCCCTCCTTCCTTCCTTCCTTCCTTCCTTCCTTCTTCCCTTCCTTCTTCCCTTCCACTCTCTTTTTCCTTCCTTCCTTCCTTCCTTCCTTCCTTCCTTCCTTCCTTCCTTCCTTCCTTCCTTCCTTCCTTCCATCCTTCCTTCCTTGTTTTCTTTCTTTTCCACCTGTGTCTCTGGGCAGCTTAGAATTATTTTTTTTAAAAAAAAAAATCTTAATCTTTTTTCTACAAGCTTATTATCTTTTTTCCCACAAACTTACTATCTTTTTTTCTACAAGCTTTGAGTTCTTTAACTGCGTTCTCAATGGGGGAAGGGGAACTCCCAACGATGGTGTTTTTCCTCCTTCTAACCCACCGCTATTTTCTGGAGGCAGATCTGATGCTTCAGTTGTGCTTTTAGTTAGAGCTATTTTAAAGAGCCTTGGTGGCGCAGCAGACTAAAGTGCTGTTAAGTAGCACCAGCTGCCTGCAATTACTGCAAGTTCAAATCTCACCAGGCTCAAGGTTGACTCAGCCTTCCATCCTTCCGAGGTAGGTCAAACGAGGACCCGGATTGTGGGGGCAATAAGCTGAGTTTGTATAAAAAAGAAGAACACCGCTTAGGGGGGGCCTGAAAGCCCTACTAAGCAGGTATATACAAAAATATGAAGGCTATTGCTTAACGCATTGTAAGCCGCCCCGAGTCTCCAGAGAAGGGCAGCATATAAATCGAACCAATAAATAAATAAATAAATATTTTGAATCTGAGCAAAAGGTGTTCCCCACCAACCCCAAGCCGGGTTAGGTATGAGGTGAGTTGTGCTTTGAGTCCAGAGACCTCCAGTTGTCTCCTCTTGAGTGGCAATGGCTTACGATGGCTTCCTTCTTCTAACTGAGGGTGTTAAGGTTTGAGTTGGAGATCTGTCTGTGCAGAACATAAATCTATTAGCAGTCCTCTCAAATTAGATTATCGGAGCTCAGCTCTTCAACAGAAGGGGACAGTAATTCAGTAACTAAAAAGACCTTGTCCTTATGAGTTTCTTCCACACGTTGTGCTTGATATTTAAAACGGATTGGAGAGTAACCATGTGGAGGACTCCTTCTCACTTGACAATTCTTCTGTAGTCTTATCAGTTCAACTATCACACCTTAGCAGATCATTTGTGGTACTCTTGCAACTGTTGTCGTGAACATGTCCCCTAGATTTGGGGGGTTTAGTCACTCAGGACCTCTCAGTATTTCTTCTGTGATAGGTGTGTTGACTTGTTTTCTTTGAAACGCTTAACTGCTCTGGCTTTCCATATATCAAATCTCAACCTTCTTTTTCAGATATAATATACAATATAATTCAAAGCTTTAAACCAAGTTAGAACAGAATAGAACAGAATAACAGAGTGGGAAGGGACCTTGGAGGTCTTCTAGTCCAACCCCCTGCTTAGGCAGGAAACCCTACACCACTTCAGACAAATGGTTATCCAACATCTTCTTAAAAACTGTCCAGTGTTGGAGCATTCACAACTTCTGGAGGCAAGTTGTTCCTCTGATTAATTGTTCCCACTGTCAGGAAATTCCTCCTTAGTTCCAAGTTGCTTCTCTCCTTGATTAGTTTCCACCCGTTGCTTCTTGTCCTGCCCCCCTCAGGTGCTTTGGAGAATAGCTTGACTCCCTCTTCTTTGGGGCAGCCCCTGAGAGATCGGAACACTGCTCTCATGTCTCCCCTAGTCCTTCTTTTCATTAAACTAGACATACCCAGTGCCTGCAATCATTCTTCATATGTTTTAGCCTCCAGTCCCCTAATCCTCTCTGTTGCTCTTCTCTGCACTCTTTCTAGTTATGGGAACTTGTGTTACTGTAGAGGTCAAACACCCAGTTTCTTCTCATAGGTGGTTCCTACAACATTTTGCTGGCTCCTAAATTTTTTCTGCATATATGTTGCAAACTTCTCCCAGGGTGTGGAGCTGGCACAGATGCCTGTTGATTTAAATATTTACCAATACCCGCTGCGTGTTTTTTTTCCCCTTTTTATTAATTGTGTATATATTTGCTGTGCATGTATCCCATAAAATACCTGCTGTTTTGGGCGTACCCCACTTTGCAGGGTACATGAGATCATGTTGTAAAAATGCAGTGAAAAACACTTTCGTGCCACAACACATCAAATGGGATTTTGTAGTAAGATGAAGATATGTATTTTTTTTTTCCACAGCATATGCTGAGCACAACATATTTTTCTGTCTGCTTAATAAAAAAAAAAAAGGTTAAATTTTTAATTTTCTAGTGAGGGCTCAACTTCTTCTTTTCAGAAAAATATTCCTTTGTGTCATTTTTCTGCTGTGGATAACCTTCCAAAGACATCACTAAATTTGTTTCCTAAAACATATAAATTCGATGCCTTTTTTAAACCTTCCAATAACAGATTAACAGGACTGGAAGGGACTTTGGAGGTCTTCTAGTCCAACCGCCTGCTCAAGCAGGAGGCTCTATAGTATAGAGCCTATACCTATGCCCTATAGATTCTATACCATTTCAGACAGTCCATTCTTTTCTTAAAAGCCTCTTGTGATGGAGCAACCCACAACTTCTGAAGGCAAGCCATTCCATTGGTTTATTTTTCTCATTGTCAGGAAATTTCTCCTTAGTTCTAGGTTGTTTTTCTTCTTGTTTAGTTTCCATCCATTGTGTCTTTTCCGGCCTCCAAATATTTTGGAAAATAGATTGACTCTTCTTTGTGGCAGCCCCTCAAATATTGAAACACTGCTATCATGTCCCCTTCTTTTCGGTAGACTAGACATCCCCAATTCCGGCAACCGTTCTTCATATGTTTTAGCCTCCAGCTCCCTAATCATCTTCGTTGCTCTTCTCTGCACTCTTTTTCAGAGTCCCAATATCTTTCTTACATTGTGGCGACCAAAACTGGATGCTGTATTCCAAGCACGGCCTTACCAAGGTCTTATAAAGCAGTACTAACACTTCACGTGATCTTGATTCTATCCCTCTGTTAATGCAGCCTAGGATTGCATTGGCTTTTTTGGTGGCTGCAGTAGCTGTCTGTTTTTCTCCCCAAAGATAACTAATGTGACCAAGAATCCTTGGGAGGATGCGGTGAGGTGGTGGATCAGGCCAATGTCTTCTTCTCGGTCAAAAAGTCAGCGGTTTGAATCCCCAGTGCTGCATAACGGGGTGAGCTCCTGTTACTTGTCCCAGCTTCTGCCAACCTAGCAGTTCAAAAGCACATAATAAACGCAAGTAGAAAAATAGGGGCCCCCTTTGGTGGGAAGATAACAGCGTTCCGTGCGCCTTTGGCGTTGAGTCATGTCGGCCAAATGACCACGGAGACGTCTTTGGACAGTGCTGGCTCTTCGGGTTTGAAACGGAGATGAGCACCACCCCCTAGAGTCGGGAACGACTAGCACGTATGTGCGAGGGGAACCTTTACCTTTACCTATGCTTATGTCAACGAGACACATTGAAGCAGTGAGTTCCATACATTGGCCAACCACCATTCTTTCATACATCCAGCGTATTCTGGCTACCATTTTAACTGGAGTTCTTAAAGGAATAGGAGTGGAGAAAAATCTTTTGTCTCCTCAGTTTCTTAAATATTTATTTATTTATTTATTTATTTATTTATTTATTTATTTTGATTTATATGCCGCCCTTCTCTGGAGACTCAGGGTGGCTTACAGTGCGTTAAGCAATAGCCTTCATACTTTCGTATATTTTATACAAAGTCAGCTTATTGCTTCCCCTCTCCTTCGGTACATCCACTAACCAAAAGAAAAAGACATCCTTTTCTTCTAGAAGAGATTTGGCTGACAGCTGCCTTTTCTGCAACTGGAAATCATCTTGTGATAAATGAAAAACAAAAGGTTTTGCGATATCGCCGTCTGGAAGCCATCCTCAAACCTTTGGAGTGCATGTCTAAGCTTATTTATTCAGGAGGAGCTTCGTGGAACGTCGTTGCAGTCCTGTTTTCAGGCAGAAACCTTCAGATGTTCCTTCCAACAAATGCAATCTGTGAGTTTGGCAATAGGATGACACATTTTCATACCGAAGAACAGGTGTGAATGAGGAGTGACGGCGATGAGAACCACGAAGGACTGTGTGTTCGGAAAGGGCCAAAGGCCCTTCAGAGAAAATCCTCAGTCTCATTTAGAAGTATCCATAGATGACAGCTAACGGCTTCACAATTTTATAATTTCAATTTTCCTTCCTCTGAGATTTTTTTCCCCCCCTATCCCAAAGCTCTCTCAGCCTCACTCCCAAAGGCCGTAGTAAGCAGATTCAGGCATTGTGTTGTCGAAAAAGATTGTGGTTGTCAGAAGTTGGGGAAAAAAATTCCCCTGCAAGGAATTCTTATGGAATTTCCTGGAATAAGCTAAAATGGCAGGATCATCGAACAGGATTACATTGCACAGAAACTTACCTTTGGCAGATTCTACCTGCTTTGATTTGTTAAACAAGGGTGCCTTTGTTCCATGAGGTGTCAAAATCTGGAAATTTGGTCTGTTTGGGGGGGGAAATAAATATGGCGAAATTGGAATTCGTTTCCCGAAATTGGAATCCGTTTCCCGGCCACCTGAAGATCTGGCTCTGTAGGGAAGAATTCCTACAGAATTGCTCAGTTGCTTCATCTTCGCCTCCCTCTCGTTTGATCAGTTATTACTTTTCTATTTCTTTACTTTTGTTGCTGTAATCATTGCAAAACTCTTATTTTTTTGGGAAGGCTCCAGGACTCCAGGGCCCTTATTGCACCGTACTCAGCTTAAAAAATAATAATAATAATAATAAATGGGTCACAAACTTTAGTTTGAGAAGGAGGTTGATAACGATCTCACCGTGGCTTGATATTTATTAAGAGATAGGCGAGGGATTAAATCTTGTTTTTCCATAGGATTTTTTTTTTTTCCTTCTTCCCTCGCTTGTTTATGGTACAGAATGACGGTTGTTGAATGCATAGATTCTTTTTTTTTTCACACCCCAATCTTTGGCTCTTGTCTGCTGTGTTGGGCAAGTATTGATGGGTGTGGAATTTTATTTTTTAAAAAGTATACAGTTTAGTTTAGCATTCCAGAATCTATGTCGGTGATGAAAGCAGGAGAAAAGGAATAATTTTATCTGCTTTCCTGACTGGAGTGGCCAGCTATTTTTTATTATTATTATTATTATTTTTTTTGAGAGCATCAGAGGACTTGTAATTAACCATCAGGTAAGATTAGTTTGGAGGCTGTTCCTTTTATAGTCTATAAGCTACTTTTCTGGGACTCCGCTTTTAGGGTGGCTGACTGAGGGCGCAGATCCTGAATGCATTTGTTTTCTCAACAAGAAAGCATAGAACCATTACGGCGAACTTATGGCACAGGTGGCAAGCAGAGCCATATCTGTGGGCACGCGAGCATTGCCCTAGCTTAGATCTAGTGCGCGTGCGCATGCTGGTTGGCTGATTTTCAGGCCTTCCAGGCCCACCGGAAGTCGGGAAACGGGCCGTTTCCAGCAGTGGTGAAATCCAAATTTTTTTACTACTGGTTCTGTGGGCGTGGCTTGGTGGGCATGGTGTGGCTTGGTAGGAGTGGCTTGGTGGGCATGGCAGGGGAAGGATACTGCAAAATCTCCATTTCCTCCCCTCTCCAGGGGAAGGATACTGCAAAATCCCCATTCCTTCTCCACTCCAGGGGAAGGATACTGCAAAATCCCCATTCCCACCCCACTCCAGGGGAAGGATACTGCAAAATCCCCATTCCCTCCCCACTCTGGGGCCAGCCAGAGGTGGTATTTGCCGGTTCTCCGAACTGCTCAAAATTTCCGCTACCGGTTCTCCAGAACTTGTCAGAACCTGCTGGATTTCACCCCTGGTTGATGCCGTCTGTGGGCGTGGCTTAGTGGGGTTAGTGTGGCTTGGTAGGCGTGGCTTGGTGGGCATGGCCGTCGCGTGCCAAAAGCGGGGGGGTGGGGGAGGCCATTTTCACCCTCCCCAGGCTCCAAGAAAGCCTCTGGCGCCTGGGGAGGGTGAAAAACGACCTCTCCTGCACTCCCCCCGCTTTTGGCACCCGACGGCAAAAAAGTTAGCCATCACTGGCATAGAACATAGAATGATAGAGTTGGAAGGGGCCTTGGAGGTCTCCTAGTCCACCCCACTGCTCAAGCTGGAGACTTTATACCATCCTGGATAAATGGCTGTTCAATCTCTTCTTGTGCTTCCCTGTCACGTCGCACCACGTGCATAAACGGGCCAATAATTTTAGAAGCAGAACATCCTGGTGCCTTCAGACTGAGCTTGTACAAAATCCTCCAGGTGAAAATGATGGATGTTTTGAAGCCCAGGAGCATCTCAGAGCCAGACTTCGGCTAGATGGTCAGATAGCCTGATTTGGCATCAGCTCGCTTCCTGTGGCAGAAACCATCCCTTCCTGCACGGATTAAGTTCCAGGAACGCTTTTATTTTAGAAGGGAAGCATTTTTTTAAAAAAAACACCAAACCTGAAAGGATTATTTTAATTCCCTGTCCTTTCCTTCAGGTATGCGTTAGGAAACAAACCCCAAAAGTAGGCCTTTCAAGCTTATCTATGTACAGGGGAAGCAACCTTGATGTAGTTTTAGATACAGCCTATTTTAATTGCCCCCTGGGCCTTCTTTGCAGGTTTGTTATGAAGACAAAATAGAAGTATTTGGTGTGCTACTCTGAATTGCACTAAGGAAGGCCAGGAAAATAAGCCAGTTAACACGGGGACTCTCAACCATGAAAAATGCAATGTTTGGAAGTTTTTTAAGAAGATGTTGGATAACCATTTGTCTGAAGTGGTGTAGGGTTTCCTACCTAGGCAGGGGGTTGGGCTAGAAGACCTCCAAGGTCCCTTCCAACTCTGTTATCCTATCCTATCCTATCCTATCCTATCCTATCCTATCCTATCCTATCCTATCCTATCCTATCCTATCCTATCCTCCTTTATCCTTGTTGCTGGTATCCTTAAGATTTATATTGACTGTTTCCCTATGACTATCATTAAGTGTTGTACCTTACGATTCTTGACGAATGTATCTTGTCTTTTATGTACACCGAGAGCGTATGCACCAAAGACAGATTCCTTGTGTGTCCAATCACACTTGGCCAATAACGAATTCTATTCTATTCTATTCTATTCTATTCTATTCTATTCTATTCTATTCTATTCTATTCTATTCTATTCTATTCTATTCTATTCTATTCTACTCTACTCTACTCTACTCTACTCTACTCTACTCTACTCTACTCTACCCTACCCTACCCTACCCTACCCTACCCTACCCTACCCTACCCTACCCTACCCTACCCTACCCTACCCTACCCCTAACTTCTAATGCAGGTCTTTTTAAACATCATGGTCTGTCTTCTTTTCTATCTTTCTTTCTTAAGGACATAATCTTCATCTCTCCAAATTGTCTCTGGTTTGATTGAGATTTGTCCTTCTTTTATGTTTGAGTACCGTGTGTGTGTGTGTGTATGTGTGTGTGAATGCCATGCTGTTTATTATTTTGTAACCTGAGACTTTAAATCTGTCAGAATGGAGTTCCTCTGCTATCCTTCACAATGGAAGTGAAGTTGCCTTTGAAACATTTTGTGTGCATATGCTCGTGAATCTTTTCCCAATAGCTGATGATCACCAGAGGATTTTAACTAGTCCATATCCGCTCAATACGTCACATATAGCCAAATTTACAACCTATTTGTGGAATATAGATGGCTTAGAAAAAAAATCAGACAAAGCCTTCCTGATTCACTGTTTGCTATGAGTGATTCCCTTGAGCTAATTCTTTCTTTTTCTTTCTTTCTTTCTTTCTTTCTTTCTTTCTTTCTTTCTTTCTTTCTTTCTTTCTTTCTTTCTTTCTTCTTTCCTTCCTTCCTTCCTTCCTTCTTTCCTTCCTCTTTCTCTCTCCCTCCCTCCCTCCCTCCCTCTTTCTTTCTTTCTTTCTTTCTTTCTTTCTTTCTTTCTTTCTTTCTTTCTTTCTTTCTTTCTTTCTTTCTTTCTTTCTTTCTTTCCACCATACAGTATGTAACTAAGCAAATGGATGTACACATATGAGCTTACTTGTGGACCGAAAAGTCCATGTTGGTGTTTATTTTCAAGAGTGTATAATTCAGTTTCTATTGTGGAATCATTAGTTCCCAGGAAATTTGATTTTTATCATCTTTATCTTGAAGGCGTTTCCATCCTTCAATATCGAAACAAAACCCAACCAGCTTGCCAGTGTTTACGCCTTTACAGTGAAATGTGCTTCACACGGTGTTTAGAGAGATACTCAATATTCCAGTGGTTCTGATGATCCGCCGAGCTATTTTTTTTTTTTTAGACTTTTGTCATAGACAAAATAGATTTCACACATGTTCGTTTGCACAAAGACACTTGCGGATGTTGTCGGTAGTGTTTCCCACATCAGTGGAAAATGTCATTCCGAAAGCTTTTGATTAACAGAGTGGGCTAAAACCTTCTTTGGACATATGCTAAGGCACTCATTAGGAGGGGTCATAGGGATGTCAGCATCTTCATCCAGAGGTTTAACGTGTGGCAAAACATTCAGGGAGATATTGCAGTATAAATGGAAAGGCAAGTCCGATATACAGATATTGGGATAAGAATTATTTTGCCAAAATAAGCTAAACACGTTCAGGGGATAATAGGTGTTTCTTTTCCTTCAATACTGAAGACAGAGCAATTAAACAAAAAAGAAAGAGGAAGGAAGGAAGGAAGGAAGGAAGGAAGGAAGGAAGGAAGGAAGGAAAGAAAGAACAGAAAGAAGGAAAGAAAGAAAGGAAAGGAGGAAAGAAAGTGGGAAGGAAAGAAAGGAAGAAAGAGAAAAAAGAAAGAAAAGAAAGAAAGAAAAAAGGAAAGAGAGAGGGAGAAAGACAGAGAGAGAGGGAAAGAAAGAAAGAAAAAAAAGAAAAAAGGGAAAGAATGAAAGAAAAAGAAGGAAAGAAAGAGAGAAAGAAAGAAAGACAGAGAGAGGGAAAGAAAGAAAGGAAAGAAAGAAAGAAGGAAAGAGAGAGAGGGAAAGAAGAAAAGGAAGAAAGGAAAGGAAGAATGGAAAGAAGGAAAGAAAGAAAGGAAAGGAGGAAAGAAAGAAAGAAGAAAGAGAAAAAGAAAGGAAAGAGAGAGAGAGAAAGACAGAGAGGGAGAGAAAGAAAAAGGAAAGAAAAAGAGAGAGGGAAAGAACGAAAGAAAAAAGGAGGAAAGAAAGAAAGAGAAAGAAAGAGAGAGAGAGAAACAGAGAGGGAAAGAAAGGAAGGAAGGAAGGAAGGAAGGAAGGAAGGAAGGAAGGAAGGAAGACTCCCTGGATTTTTACTCTACCTGGTACATTTGAAATCAAAGTGCTGGAATCTGTGGCCTTTGGGTCTACAAATGCAAACCTGTTGATTTAAGACGTTGCCCGTGTGCCACAAACAAGGAGCTATCTCGTACTTCCGATTGCCTCTGGATCTGCGGATCTGAGGTCTAGATAGCTGTCAAAATGGTCCTGGGAAAGGAGCCAGAAACTGCTGAACGACAGCTCTGGGTGGTAAAGACACACCAAGTTCAGGCTGTCAAGCCAGGACTGCTGGATCCACCCAACCAAACAGTCCTGGATGGAAGATGGAAGAGAACGACCAGGCTCTGGCGGGACACGGTTGCTTTAGAGCAGGGGTCTGCAACCTTAAAACACTCAAAGAGCCATTTGGACCCATTTCCCACAGAAAAGAAAACACCGGGAGCCACAAAAACTCTTCCCGTGCCTGACTATTTTTTGAGCGGCCACAAAACTAGCATATGTAGTTGAATTAAACGTTCTGTTTTCTTTTCTTGGATTTATCCATGGTCGGCTTATCAGAGGTTGAAAAGCTCAATAAATGGCGTGCCGGCGGGTGTAGCACATTGGCGGTTGTGACGCATATTTTGAGTGCCAGGGAGCCGCAGCAGAGGGGTGAAAGAGCCACATGCGTCTCCAGAGCCGCAGGTTGCTGACCCCTGGTTTAGAGCTTCAGCCAGGAAGAAGCTCTGCAAATAATTAGAACTGTCTGGGAATGAATTTTGAGCTATCTTTTTTTTGGGGTGTGTGTGTGTGTGTGTGTGTGTGTGTGTGTGTGTGTGAGAATCAGCACGCAAGGCAGTCTGACGTAGCCTGAGAAGTTTCCAGTTCTCCCCACAATTTGCAGGAGAAAAGCTGCTCCACCCCCAACCCCCCACCCCGGTCTGGCTGAAGCCCCTGGTTTCCCCTTTCCAGATTTACATTCATCCTCAATAGCTACCGTAGAGCTAATCGCAGCTGATAGATAAGCCCAGACAGTAGAAGCCGTAATACCTAAATCTTCGGATGAGAATCCGTTTTACCAAGGAGTTGTTGCACTCTCAGAATTGACACCATGTTCTTTTTCAAATAGCGGCAAGCGCTCGTAAGCCTCCCTTGTTTTCAGTTCGGTCCTTAATCTGATGAAGAACCAACCCCCCTCCCCCCCAAAAATCTTAGCGTAGTACACAAAATTATCTGCTACGACGTCCTACCTGTCAATGACTACTTCAGCTTCAACCGCAATAATACACGAGCACACAATACCGTGTTTCCCCGAAAATAAGACCCTGTCTTATATTTTTTTTGAACCCTGAAATAAGCACTTGGCCTTATTGCCATGCGCTCAAAATTATCAGGGGATGTCTTATTTTGGGGAAAACAGGGTCTCTCTCTCTCTCTCTCTCTCTCTCTCTCTCTCTCTCTCTCTCTCTCTCTCTCTCTCTCTCTCTCTCTCTCTCTCTCTCTCTCTCTCTCCTGTGTTTCCCCGAAAATAAGACCCTGTCTTACATTTTTTTGAACCCTGAAATAAGCGCTTGGCCTTATTGCCATGTGCTCAAAAGCCCAATTGGGCTTATTATCAGGGGATGTCTTATTTTGGGGGAAACAGGGTATCTCTCTCTCTCTCTCTCTCTCTCTCTCTCTCTCTTTCTCCTGTGTTTCCCCGAAAATAAGACCCTGTCTTACATTTTTTTGAACCCTGAAATAAGCGCTTGGCCTTATTGCCATGTGCTCAAAAGCCCAATTGGGCTTATTATCAGGGGATGTCTTATTTTGGGGGAAACAGGGTAGATACAAACTCAAGGTAAACCGCTCCAAACTCGACTGCAGAAAATACGACTTCAGCAACAGAGTGGTCAATGCCTGGAATGCACTATCTGACTCTGTGGTTACATCCCAAAACCCCCAAAACTTTCACCTTAGACTGTCTACTGTTGACCTCACCCCATTCCTAAGAGGTCTGTAAGGGGGTGTGCATAAGCACCCCAGCGTGCTTACCGTCCCTGTCCTACCATCCCCATTTATTCGTCCCCATTTCCTGTATACATATCCATGTTTATACTTCTTCCTGTTATCTCGTACATGTTTGACAAACTAAAATAAAAAAATAAAATAAAAAAACATCAGAAACTGCGATTGACCATTACTGAAAAAAAAGCTGTTTTCAGCAGCCAAGAAAATTCTACAGAGAGGAGGAGGAGGAGGAGGAGGAGGAGGAGGAGGAGGAGGAGGAGGAGGAGGAGGCTCCTTGCCCGATGCCTTGTTTAGGTTCACCAGCGTGTGCCAACTTCAAAACCGTCTTGCCGATTTCCCTTCTGAATATTGCCAAGGTGATTTCATGCCAACCTAACAAATAACCGAAACAACAGCTCCCGTCTCAGTTCGACCAACAGCATTGCTCTCTCTCCCCCCCCCAACCCCCACACCACCTCAATCCTGGCATTATTTCTCTAAACCTGCTTTGAGCTGGTCTGTTTGTCTCTGCCGGGTGAGGCTTGCCCCTCCTAGAATGGCACGGGAAGGGGGGGGTGTACAGTAAATCCTACTCTTTCACCAGGTTGCTTCCTTAACTGTTGTCTGTAGGAAAGACAGAGGCAGTCCGGAGTAAACTTGCTCTTTAGAGCTTCAACGTTATCTCTGCTTCTCATTCTCTACCCCACCCTCCCAATTTGCTTGAGTGCACTAAGAAAGGTGATTTAATGAGGAGCTGCTCTGTAGACCAGACACAAGTGAGAAGAGGGACACATGGTTCAAATATATGATCCCTGCTATCTCCGTGTCAGACATATGAAGCGTTCAGGCTTGATCAATCATACAATACAGAACCTCACTCCTGCAGCTGTGTGGGAGTCGGAGCTGATTCATGTCCTGCCTTGAAAGAGTTTTATAGCTCTCGCTGCCTTAAGAAAGTTCAATCAAATCATTCTTAAAAATCCATCTCATCCTGGGCACCCTGGTTGTTGTTGGTTTTTTTTTTTTTTTGAACTATTACCATCTGGCAGACGGTACAGGACAATAAAAACAAAGGACAAATAGGCTGAAAAACAGCTTCTATCCCAGAACAGTAACTATATTAAATTCTACTGTATAGTGTAATATTAATGCAGTATCAGGGTTTTTTCAATTCAATTGTATAGAACAGTGATGGCGAACCTTTTCGGCACTGAGCGGAAACATCGCTCGCACCTCAGAGCCGAACTTCCGGGTTCTAGCGGGCATGCGTGCCCGATAATCAGCTGGCCGGCGCGCATGTGCAGGAAAGTTTTTGGCACTGCCATGCGCGTGAACAGATCACACTCCGGAAAAGCCAAACTTCCAGGTTCTGGCACGCATGTGCACCAGTGGTGGGTTCCTCCCAGTTTGGTCCGGTTTGGCCGAGCCGGTAGCGTTGACGATATGACGTCACCGAACCGGTTCTCCCCCCCGCCCTCCCCCCTCCCCACCCCCATTCCCGTTATTCTTACCTTTTATTTGGTCCCACCCCCAATCTATTGCTGCCTCCTGAGTCCCAGCTGATGACTAGAGGGAAAAAAAACTGTTTAAACTCTTGCGGCAAAGGGCAAGAACTAGCTAACTAACATGTTGCAAATTCTACACGTAAAGGAGTTCCAGGGAAATTGTGTTAGGGGAAAAAAAGAAAGGAAGAAAGACAAAGAAATGGCTTAGCAAAGACCTTCAGAATAATCTAGATGACATTTTTCCTCCCAGCTATGACTCTGGCACCAATATCTAACCAATGTCAGTTAGTTGTAGCATTGCTCTGATTTGGCTTGACCTGAAAGGATTATGTCTGTGGAGATTCTCAGTCATCCAGGTCATGGTTGTCCTTTTTCAAGAGGCAACTGGACTGTCTTTGTTTTGCTTCTCATCCAAGAAGCTTCTTCAGCTCTTGACTGAACTGGACTTCAGAACTGAAGAAGCTTCTCGGATGAGAAGCGAAACCTCTTCAAGCAAAACAAAGACAGTCCAATTGCCTTCTGGAAAAAAAAAATAAAAACACCTTTGGGATTGATAGGATTATAATTTGAGCTAAACAGTTTGCAAAAAAAAAAAGAAGAAGAAGAAAGGGGCGGGGGCATGTGTGATATTTTCCATGCTAAAATTCATTTCATTCCATTTAAATTGAATTAGTCCTCATTTCAGAGGCATGACCTCTGAAGGGCCTTTGATTCCCTGGTTTCATTTTGAGCTGTCAAGTGCACATAAGAGCCGCTCTTGGACAAACAGTCTCGCTGGATGATATGACATTTCCAGAGAACGGGTAAAATCCCAAAGGAAACTTGACTTCCCCAACGTTACACATTAGGCTAATGTTTGGAGCTTGGCGCCAGTGCGTTACAGCCAGGAAATCCAGGTTGTTTTAACCACGGCCTCCTCACTGTTGGCGAAATCTTAGGGCAGTTAAACATTGGGAGGGGAAGCCTGTCTGGTTCCCAAGGGTAGGGGGTGGTGGTGCTGAGGGGCAGCCCACTAGCATTTCGAAGCGATTCTCCAGAGACTATAAAATGTGAACCTCATCTCTGCATTACCTGCCTTAAAACTTTGGACTGGGATTTGCTATTCTCCATGCATATCAGGGGTGAAATGCTACCGGTTCGCACCGGTTCGGGAGAACCAGTAACTGTAGCGGCAGGTGGTTCGGAGAAGCAATAGCGCCCGGACGTCGTTACTTCCTGGTTTTAACCAGGAAGTAACCTGTTTTTTACCCTCTGTGCGTGCGCAGAGGGTCCAAAATCGCGCCTGATGCGCTTCCGAACCGGTAGTCAAGGTAAGTAGATTTCACCCCTGATGCACATTTACCTTTGCTACCGGTTCGCTCGCGCTTCTGCATATATATTTTTTTAAATAAATTTTATTAAATATACAATTTAAAAACATTAGACATGGTGCGACTTGTCTGGTACATACTTTTCTAACACTTTTTCTTGCATGTATATTACAATATAACATCCTGCATCTTCCATATATATATATGTGTGTGTGTGTGTGTGTGTGTGTGTGTGTGTGTGTGTATGTATATGTATATGTGTGTGTATATATATATATATATATATATATATATATATATATATATATATATATATATATATATAAAATTTTATTGGTTCGATTTATATGCCGCCCTTTCTCCGGAGACTCAGGGCGGCTTACAATGCGTTAAGCCTTAAGCGTTAAGTTAAGTTAAGTGTTAAGTTAAGTTAGTTATGCGTTAAGTATATATATTCCATATATACTTTTTGTAATTCAATCACACTCCAGTTATATACATATTCCCTTCGCATCTATTCAAATCCAATTTATTCCTATCTAATATTTCTTATATTATTTTATTTATTTTTCTCCCCTTTTCTTCACTTTGTTTCTAAATCTCTATCCCTACATTCCTCCTTTTCTCTAGCCATTTATAAAATGTATTCCAGGTTACATAGAATTCCGATTCATCTTTATCTTTGAGCTCCACATGCACAGAACGTATTTGATGATGTCCGGGCGGGTGGGCAGAGCCTCCCGCTGCCACTACTTACCAGTTTTCCCGAACCGGGGTGAACCGATAGCAGTCCACCACTGATGCACAAGAGAAGCAATAGATTTGCATGGTGAAATGGAGGAATGCCAAAGATTAATGTTCAGAACTGGGAGACCCATATCTCTGAAACGCTTCCTAGGTGTTACCAGGAGGACCAAGCCACTGATTTGAAACCAGCTGAAGCCTAGAGAGAAAGAGAAGGGAATTCTTAAGGCAAAATGAATTCGACTCACTCGTGCTTGGAGGACTAATTTCAATTAGCTATCTTGGGGGACTGAAATAGTCTTTAATTATCAGTGCATCCGTTGGGATTATTGGATTTTTCCCATGGGATGGGCTGGGGGAAAAAAATAGCACTTTGGGGTTTCCCCCCCAAACTTCACCATGCTGTCATCTCTTAAGCGCTGTACTGATAGAAGAGAGATAAGAAAGCAATCTTCCTTTTTGGTCTTTTTCCTTTTTCCTCTTTTTTTTTTTTTCCCTGAAGGATACGTGCACTAAGGCAGAAAATATTTACAAGTTTAAAGCTGAAACACAAACAGGAAAGACCCTTTTTATTTAAAAAAAAAAAAGAAAATGACTGGGAGGATATTCAGAACAGGAATTGCCACGGAAACGCATCAATATTTGTTTAAATTCACTGCAAAAGGAGGTTGCTGGTCGCAGAATTTGGCCCTATTCTGCTCTTTTACCTATTTCTTCCTCATACAATTCTTTACAGAAGATATACAATTGTTATCACAGTTGGAGCGTTTCCAAATTTAAGGAAAACCTTTGGGCTTGAGGGCTCCTGGATTGGAGCTGAAAGGCGAAAGGGATGCAGTATGCTCCCTCCCATATGCTGGGGTAGACCAGGTGTCTCGATAGAAAAACACTTTACACACACACACACACACACACACACACACACACACACACACACACATATCAAGAGAGTTTCTGTGAATTTCAAACTTACAAAAAAAAACAAACAATATAAATAGAGGCAGAATATAAGGAAAAACAGCTGGATGACAGATAGATGGAATAGATGTAAAACCAAAGCTTTGCATGGACAGCATTTGAAAAACATTGAAGGAAAATGTGATGGCAACTTGACATGGGCCTGGCTTAAGATGGGAACCATCAAGAAAGAAACGGAAGGTTTAATACTCGCTGCTCAAGAACAAGCACTACAAACTAATGCCACAAAAGCGAAGATACAAAAATCCACCGACAATCCAAACTGCCGATTTTGCAACGACAAAGTCGAAACTGTTTCACACTTAATATGTGAATGCAGCAAAATCGCACAAACTCATTACAAAGCTAGACACGACCGAGTTGCTAAATTAATCCACTGGCCATTATGTAAAAAATATTCAAAAAATCATTGGAACTTTTTGTATTCAAAAAGTCATGGGAACATGAAGTGTAAAAAGTTATAGAAAATGAGAAAGTGAAGATCTTGTGGGACTTTCGAATACAGACAGATCGTCACTTGGAACACAACACGTGAGATATCACAGTTGTCGAAAACCGAAACGTACAATTTATTGACATCGCGGTACCAGGAGACACCAGAGTCGAAGAAAAAGAACTGGGAAAAAATCATGAAATATCGCGACCTGGCCATCGAAACTACACGGCTATGGATGAAACATGTAATGGTGATACCCATTGTCATCAGGGCACTTGGTACCATGTCCAAGAATTTTATAAGATACATCAACAAATTGCAGCTTCCTGCAATAACACCAGCGAAACTGCAAAAAAACTGCGCTACTCGGAACATCGTACATCTTAAGAAGGTACTTGGTTGATCCCTAGGACGCTGGCAGCAACCCGTATCAACCATTAGCACCAGTCAATGGTATTTGTGATGCATTTTTGAATGTTCCGTTGACTGAGTTTCATGTTTAATGAATAAAAGAGATAATAATAATAATAGAAGAAGGAAGGGAGGAGAAGGAGAAGAAGAAGAGGAGGAGGAAAAAGAGGAGGAAGAGGAAGAAGAAGAGGAAGAAGAAGAAGAAGAAGAAGAAGGAGGAGGAGGAGGAGGAGGAGGAGGAGGAGGAGGAGGAGGAGGAGGTGGTACTTGGTTGATCCCTAGGACGCTGGCAGCAACCCGTATCAACCATTAGCACCAGTCAATGGTATTTGTGATGCATTTTTGAATGTTCCGTTGACTGAGTTTCATGTTTAATGAATAAAAGAGATAATAATAATAATAGAAGAAGGAAGGGAGGAGAAGGAGAAGAAGAAGAGGAGGAGGAAAAAGAGGAGGAAGAAGAGGAGGAAGAGGAAGAGGAGGAAGAAGAAGAAGAAGAAGAAGAAGAAGAAGAAGAAGAAGAAGAAGAAGAAGAAGAAGAAGAAGAAGAAGAAGAAGAAGAAGAAGAAGAAGAAGAAGAAGAAGAAGAAGAAGGTGGTACTTGGTTGATCCCTAGGACGCTGGCAGCAACCCGTATCAACCATTAGCACCAGTCAATGGTATTTGTGATGCATTTTTGAATGTTCAGTTGACTGAGTTTCATGTTTAATGAATAAAGTAAATAATAATTTTCCAGAGATACAAAAACTGCCTTTCAAATCTTGAGCCTCACCAGAGATTTTGAATTGAGGAACGAGTGAATATCAACGTACGAAGGAATGAAACCATAGTGGGTAAAAACCAATGCGATTTAGAAGAGATATTCAGGCCTCTAATAGGTGTGAAAGCCTTAAGATCTTACTGAACGCGGCCACTGAATTCTGGGTACCTGGAATTCAGAGGGCACTGCATGGGGAAGGCTTCTTTTGTTGTTGTTGTTGTTGTTAGTTGCGAAGTTGTGACCCCATGGACCACGTTCCTCCAGGCCTTCCTGTCCTCTACCATCCTCTGGAGTCCATTGAAGCTCACGCCGACTGCTTCGGTGACTCCATCCAGCCACCTCGTTCTCTGTCGTCCCCTTCTTCTTTTGCCCTCCATCGTTCCCAGGCTCTTCTCCAGGGAGTCCTTCCTTCTCATTAGGTGGCCAAAGGATTTGAGTTTCATCTTCAGGATCTTAGTCTTCTAAAGAGCAGTCAGGGTTGATCTCCTCTAGGACCGACCGGTTGGATGGCCTTGCAGTCCAAGGGACTCGCAGGAGTCTCCTCCAGCCCCAGAGTTCAAAGGCCTCCATTCTTTGGCGCTCAGCCTTCCTTACGGTCCAACTTTCACAGCCATCCATTGCAAACTGGGAAAACCATCGCCTTAACTATACGCTCTTTTGTTGGCTTCTTTAGCTAATTGCTATTATCTGGACTGGTTGAAAATGATAGATTAAATCTCGGACCCGTCTTCCTTTTTCTCGTTTAATGTTGTTCGTCTCCAATTACTTGAGGTCGTTTTTGAGCCCTTGTGCTTTTTCAAACCGGAACTCCCAAGTCAAACCTTTTCCACTTACCCATTTTCGCTTTTAGCAGAATTAAAAACAAACGGGGTGTTTATGCGTTATCTATCGAAAATTACGCTGAACCTATGAAGGGGGTCTCGCTTTGAAGTAGTCAGAGATAAGCCAAGCCAAGGAAAGGCTGGCCTGGCCCGCAGCCAGGCGGAGGGATTACAGCGCTAACCGGTTCTTCAGCCCTTTGTGACGGGAAAAGGATTCTCGGCTCTACCTTGAAGGCAGCTGATGTCCAGCGTGGGTCACTCCATCCTTCCATCCTTGGTTGGCCACCTCTTGGCACCTGCGGCTGGAAGCCCTGCCCTCATAGACTTAGAGACCTTTTGCAGGGTGGTGGGGAAAAAAATACGAACTTCTGATTTCTGGTTTTGGGGGTTAGAAAAAGCGAGGGGAAAAAAGAGAGTTTTTTTGTAAAGAGATGATAATATACTTGCATTAGCTGCAAAGAAAATTGGCAACTTCTTTCTACTGTGTTTCTTTTTACTTTTTGCATTCCTTCCCTTCCCTTCCCTTCCCTCCCTTCCCTTCCCTCTATCATCCTTCCTTCTTCTACCCTCTTTTTCCTTCCTTTCTTCCTTCCCCCCTTCCTTCCTTCCTCCTTCCTCCCTCCCTCCTTCCCTCCCCTTTCCTTTTCTCTATCATCCTTCCTTCCTTCCTTCCTTCCTTCCTCCCTCCCTCCCTTCTCTTCCCTTCCCTTCCCTCTATCATCCTTCCTTCCTCTATCCTCTTTTTCCTTCCTTCCTTCCCCACTTCCCTTTCCTTCCTTCCTTCCTCTACCCTCTTTTTCCTTCCTTCCTTCCCCACTTCCCTTCCCTTCCCTCCTTCCTTCCTCTCTTCCTTCCTTCCTCCCACCCTTCCCTTCCCTCTATCATCCTTCCTTCCTCTACCCTCTTTTTCCTTCCTTCCTCCCTTCCTTCCTCCCTTCCTTCCTCCCTCCCTCCCTTCCCTTCCCTTCCCTCTATCATCCTTCCTTCCTCTACCTTCTTTTTCCTTCCTTCCTTCCTTCCCCCCTTCCCTTCCCTTTCCTTCTTTCCTCCCTCCCTCCCTCCCCTCTCCTTCCCTTCCCTTCCCTTCGTATTAGATGTTGTCACTTTTTAATCTCCTTTTTGAAACTCTTAATAAAATTTACATTTCCAAAAAAGAAAAAGGAAAAAGAAGAATCAGTTCCCCTTCCTTATTGTAGGGGACCGTTCCAGTGGCAGAATCTGTTTCTTCAGATTCATTCAGAAGCTCCTTTCTAAAACCCTTTACCGTTATTAGGGCACTGACTTTGCAAGGGAATGACTAAGGAAGACCCCGGGATAAATGCTGGGGAAGGTGGAGCAGGCAGCAACTTTCCATATAGGTGACTTTTGATATGATGCAAAGATTAGGAAATGGAATGGCGTTTCCAAACTTCTGCTCTTTTTCTCCCTCCTCTTTCTTCAGAGCAAAGAGGCCTCACGACCCACAGGGAACCCATCAGACTTGAGCTGCATCTGAAGCACCCTGGAGGGGGGGTTTCTGGATCCTGAGAGTCCCTCCTTTAAGTGTGGTTTGGAATGGATTTCAAGTTCAGCCGCCTCCAGGCACAAGGTACCCTTTATCCGCCTTTATTCTCTGCGTTGCTTGTGAGTCAGTCAACGGAAAAGGAAGGGCCTTGCGTTTTTCTGAGCTTGGAGAGTCTTTTTCTTTCTCTCTCTCTCTCTCTCTCTCTCTCTCTCTCTCTCTCTCTCTCTCTCTCTCTCTCTCTCTCTCTCTCTCTCTCTCTCTCTCTCTCTCTTTCTAATTCTTCTTTTGTCTTTCTTTTGTTCTTTTTTCTTTCTTTCTTTTTCTTTCTTTCTTCTTTCTTTCTTTCTCTTTTTCTTCCTTTCCTTTCCTTTTTTCCCCTTCCCTTCCCTTCTTATATTTTCCTTTCCTTTCCTTTCCTTTCCTTTCCTTTCCTTTCCTTTCCTTTCCTTTCCTTTCCTTTCCTTTCCTTTCCTTTCCTCATTTTATAGGAGCCATGATACAGGTAGTCCTCGACTTACGACCACGATGGAGCCCAAAGTTTATGTTGCTAAGTGAGAAATTGGTTCAGTGAGTTAACTGCCCCGTTGTACGACTTCTCTTGCCACATTTGTTAAGGAAACCATTGCAAAGTTGTTTAGTTAGTCATCCGGTTGTTAAGCGAATCTCATTGACTTTGCTCGTCAGGAGGTCGCAAAAGGGGGATCACGACCGTCATAAAATATGAGCCAGTTGCCAAGCGTCTGAATTTTGATGACATGACCCTGAGGATGCTGCAAACGGTCGTAAGTGTGAAAAACTGGTCGTAAGTCTCTTTTTTTTCAGTGCCGTCGTACCTTTGAACGGTCACTAAACTTAACTGTTGTAAGTCGAGGACTACCTATACATGATGGGGTGGCTCAGAACAATTAAAACTATATAACACAGTACAAGAATCATATCTGGAAACTTTTAAATACAATCTAAAAACATGTAACAACACAGAACTGATGGATAAGAAGCAAAACAGTTTAAAAGGGGGAAAAAAAAACACAAAAAAAACAAGGAAATCCTAAAGCAGCTTTGGGACATCCGTGACCTGGATAATTGGGAATCTCCATAGACATATAACCACACAGTAACACAATCTGGGACCATATGTGGCAGGCGCTTGTCTCTTTGAATTCTGAAGTCCCAGAGCACTGGAGCTTCTTTGTTTTTCTATTACTTTTGTCTGTTTTGTGGTCCCACCAGTTCTTGCTTGCAAATAAATGATATTTCTTGCAGATCTTCCAAGGCACCATCGTGGCTATTTTGTCATGCAGATGTTAGTCAATCTGGGTGATCTTGGAACAACTAACTCGGTGCTCCATTGAGTATTATTATTATTATTATTCTCTCTTTTATTCCTTAAACATGAAACTCAGTCAACTGAACATTCAAAAATGCATCACAAATACCATTGACTGGTGCTAATGGTTGATACGGGTTGCTGCCAGCATCCTAGTTATCAACCAAGTATCATCATCATCTTCTTCCTCCTCCTCCTCCTCCTCCTCCTCCTCCTCCTCCTCCTCCTCCTCCTCCTCCTCCTCCTCCTCCTCCTCCTCCTCCTCCTCCTCCTCCTCCTCTTCTTCTTCTTCTTCTTCTTCTTCTTCTTCTTCTTCTTCTTCTTCTTCTTCTTCTTCTTTTATTATTATTATTCCTTTTATTCATTAAACGTGAAACTCAGTCAACTGATCGTTTAAAAACGTGTCACAAATATGATTGACTGGTGCTAATGGTTGATACCGGTTGCTGCCAGCATCCTAGGTATCAACCAAGTATCTTCTTAAAATATACGATGTTCCGAGCAGCGCAGTTTTTTGCAGTTCCACTGGTGTCATTGCAGGAAGCTGCAATTTCATGATGTATTTTGTAAAATTCTTGTCCAGGGTACCAAGTGCCCCGATGACAACGGGTACCATGGTGACATGTTTCGTCCATAACTGTGTAGTTTCAATGGTCAATGCTCCATTGAGTATTATTATTATTATTATTATTATTATTATTATTATTATTATTATTATTATTATTATTATTATTATTATTATTATTATTATTATTATTAACTTCATTCCTTAAACATGAAACTCAGTCAACTGAACATTCAAAAATGCATCACAAATGCCATTGACTGTTATTATTGATTTAATCTTCAATTTGATTCACAGTCTGGGACTGGTAAAAACTTAACACTTCAAGTCCTAACCAAGGACCTAAGAGCTGTTAAGGTAACATCTGTATGGAACCCGTTCCGAATAATGTGGGGGTTTTTTTTGTTTTTTTTTTGCAAAGTCAGAATATTTAAGTCTATCCATGTATCTAGGCAACCCTTTGGGTATTGCTCTAAGGGTGTTGTTGTTATTGTTGTTGTTGTTATTGATCATCGCACAGTCACTCAGATGTTCAGACTGGGGTTTGGCATTTTTGTCTACCTACTGAGTCCTTACCAAGGACCTGGGATAGGGAAACCTGGATGTTTCACTGTGTTACAATTATTATTATTATTATTATTATTATTATTATTATTATTATTATTATTATTATTATTATTATTATTATTAGTAGTAGTAGTAGTAGTAGTAGTAGTAGTAGTAGTAGTAGTATCTCTTTATTCATTAAACATGAAACTCAGTCAACTGAACATTAAAAAATCTATCACAAATATAATTGACTGGCACTGATGGTTGATACGGGTTGCTGCCAGCATCCTAGGTATCATCATCTTTTTCTTCTTCTCCTTCTTCTTCTTCTTCTTCTCCTCCTCCTCCTCCTCCTCCTCCTCCTCCTCCTCCTCCTCCTCCTCCTCCTTCTTCTTCCTCTTCTTCTTCCTCTTCCTCTTCAAAATCAGTATGGCCTATGTTTCTTCTTCCTCTTCTTCTTCTTCTTCTTCTTCTCCTTCTTCAAAATCAGTATGGCCTATGTTGTTGTTTCTTCTTCTTCTTCTTCTTCCTCTTCCTCTTCCTCTTCTTCAAAATCAGTATGGCCTATGTTTCTTCTTCTTCTTCTCCTTCTTCAAAATCAGTATGGCCTATGTTGTTTCTTCTTCTTCTCCCCCTCCTCCTCCTCCTCCTCCTTTTCCTCCTTCTTCCTCTTCTTCTTCCTCTTCCTCTTCCTCTTCTTCTTCAAAATCAGTATGGCCTATGTTTCTTCTCCTTCTCCTTCTCCTTCTCCTTCTCCTTCTCCTTCTCCTCCTCCTCCTTCTTCTTCTTCTTCTTCTCTTCCTTCTCCTCCTCCTCTCATTATTATTATTATTATTATTATTATTATTATTATTATTATTAAAAATCAATACAATGGAGATGACAGCAAAGGAGGAGTGATGGAGAGGGACATGTGTAAATTTAAGATCAATTATGGATAACTCCCAGAATCCCAGAGAATGGGGCTAAGGAATTGTTCCTAGAGCTTTGCAAGGATATGTAAATAAATACATATACAATACATATATGCATTTAAATTGTATATAATACAGGGCGGAGGCTTTGTACATTCTGGATTTCAGTTCTTAACTGCCATGAGAATGTGGCAATCCCCATGTCTGTCTAATCTTCGCCTTACCTGATGGCACACACCCTTTGTCCAAATTTGGAGATTGGCTCACATTCCGTGGAGGAAGGCATATCTTGATTAAGGAGAAAGAGAGAGGAATGAGGCCAATAATGTATAACCCGCATAAGAGCTGATAACAAATGCATCATGCTTTGGAGTGTCCAAAACGACTGAAATTTGGCAGTGTATGGTCACTCTGAGAGTCTGGAACTGCATGCATTTTCACCAACATGAACTTCCTCGCTCTACGCTTACAGTATCTCACTGGCTTCCATAAATCAACTTTAAATTTAAATCTTGCCCAGCTTTTACTGAAGCTTCCTCTATACTAGCTGATATAACATTTGTCTTTTATAGGCCGAATACCCACCATGCTTAAGAAGTTTCCTGGCTGGGATTAGGGGGGAAGGGATTATATTGTGGATTTTTAATATTGTGAGTTGCCATGTGTGATGTATATAAATTATATAAATAAATCTCTAGGTACATTAATGTTGTAAGTCTCCTACCTTGCACCAAAATGGGTGGCAAGTAAATTTAGTGAATAAAACACAACACAATAAAATAAAAGAAACAAGCAAAACAAATTAATTTTTGCTCCAAAAGACGCATTAGGGCTTATTTTCTGGTTAGGGCTTATTTTGGGGGAAATACGGTACATCTTAACTGGGGCTTATTTTTGGATAGGGCTTATATTACGAGTATCTTGAAAAATCATGCTAGGACTTATTTTCCGGTTGGGTCTTATTTTGGGGAAAATACAGTACTAAACGCCTCTGTCTGGTTGACTATCTTAATTGGGGCTTATTTTTGGGGTAGGGCTTATATTATGACCTTTCTAAAAAATCATGCTAGGACTTATTTTCCAGTTGGGTCTTATTTGGGGGGGGGAAATACAGTACAAAACACCTCTGTCTGGTTGACTATCTTAATTGAGGCTTATTTTTGGGATAGGGCTTATATTACGAGCACCTTGAAAAATCATGCTAGGACTTATTTTCCAGTTGGGTCTTATTTTCGGGGAAACAGGGTAATAAGAATAAGAAAGAATAAGGTGAGAATAACACCTGTGAATGTTGGCTGAGTTGTTAATTAATTAATTAAGTTTATGGCCACTTCTTCTTCCTACACTACTTCTTTGTTCAGAGTCTCTGGGAGTCAGGCGTCTTATAAATGCAACGAAACTATTATTTCGTTTCTAAATTAGAAGCGTGAAGAATTACAAAATCCCTTCTTGTTGTTGTTGTTTCTATTTCTTCCCTTGAATTCTGCACCTGTCCTTGAATTGGCATCGAGTAACTGGGGTGTTTTGCTCCGGTTTGTTCCAGGAACCTTATCTGTAGATTCTCTCATCCCACAGATGTTATAACTTGCTCTTTGACTGTATGTGGAACGGTTACCCGAACGATTCATTGCACAATTTGAAAAGACAAGGATGAGCCTTGGGTGGCAGTGATGTAACAATCTGGATTCCGTGTTAAAAACAAAATGAGTGATTAAAACTAGAATCGCATAAAGTAATCTGTCTTCTGCGACAGCTGTTTGGTTTGAGGATAGAATCATCAAATAGAAACGTAACCTACCATAGCTACCTCCATGATGGATACCTAGATCATTTTGCAGAAGATTTTAGTTGTTGTTAGTTGCGAAGTTGTGTCCGACCCATCGCGACCCCAAGGACAACGTTCCTCCAGGCCTTCCTCTCCTCTACCATCCTCTGGAGTCCATTTAAGCTCACACCGACTGCTTCGGTGACTCCATCCAGCCACCTCCTTCTCTGCCGTCCCCTTCTTCTTTTGCCCTCAATCGTTCCCAGCATTCGGCTCTTTTCTCCAGGGAGTCCTTCCTTCTCATCAGGTGGCCAAAGTATTTGAGTTTCCTCTTCAGGATCTGGCCTTCTAAAGAGCAGCCAGGGTTGATCTCCTCTGGGACTGACCGGTTGGATGGCCTTGCAGTCCAAGGGACTCGCAGGAGTCTTCTCCAGCACCAGAGTTCAAAGGCCTCCATTCTTTGGCGCTCAGCCTTCCTTACGGTCCAACTTTCACAGCCATCCATTGCAACTGGGAAAACCATCGCCTTGGCTATACGCTCTTTTGTTGGCAGGGTGATGTCTCTGCTTTTTAGTATGCTGTCTAGATTTGCCAGGAGCAAGCGTCTTTTAATTTCTTGGCTTTTAGTAGATTTTAGTAGAATAAAAGAAATCCGAGACTGGCAGAGTGGATCACATATTTTAATACAGAATAACAGAGTTGGAAGAAGGGACCTTGTAGGTCATCTAGTCCAACCCCCTGCTCAAGCAGGAAGCCCTACACCATTTCGGACAAGTGACTCTCCATGCTCTTCTTGAAAGCCTCCAGTGATGAAGCACCCATCCAACGTCTGAAGGCAAGCTGTTCCATTTTTCAGTTGTCCTTGCTGTCAGAAAAGTTCTCCTTATTTCTTGGTTGAATATCTCCTTGATAAGTTTCCATCCATTGTTCCTTGTCTGGCCTTCGGGTGCTTTGGAAAATAAATTGACCCCCTCTTTTTTGTGGCAGCCCCTCAAATACTGGAATGCTGCTATCATGTCATTCTGGACCTTCTTTTCACTAGACTGGCCATGCCCAGTTCTTGGGCATGGTTGGTTTTTTTCTTTTTACTGGAATTCATAAAAATAAAATTCCTCAAGTTTTCTTAATATAAATTGTAAGGTTAACACAATTAACTCACAGAGTAGTCTTTTTTTGGTCCCTTTCAAATATGCTAGATCACAATTCCTAATTCCCAGCCGAAAGCCAAAGGTAAGAAAAACGAGAATTATAATCAGCATATCTGGCAGTCAGTAGATTGGGAAAGACTGTTTGGTCAAATATTTTCAGCCTTTAGAAAAAGTTCCGTGTTTCTGAGCAACATCTGAAAATTTTTAATACAGGCAATCCTTGACTTACAACAGTTCATTTAGTGACCATCTGAAGTTACAACGGCACTGAAAAATGTGAGTTATGATCATTTTTCACACTTACGACTGTTGTGGCGTCCCCATGGCCACGTGATAAAAATTCAGACACTTGGCATCTGACTCGTATTTATGACCGTTGCAATATCCTGGGGTCACGTGATCCCCTTTTGTGACCTTCTGACAAGCAAAGTCAACGGGGAGGCCAGATTCACTTAACGCCGGTGTTACTGTTGTGACCTAGGCTTCCTGAGTCATTAAAACACACGAGTAGTCCCAAAAACCTCTTTTATTGCAATAGCTGTGAATTACGTTCATTCACAGCTGAGTCCCAATTAGTTGCAAAAAGTCCTTCGGGAGAAGACCTTCGGGATAATCGCCAACCTTTATCTCCCTTGACACGCTGCCAAAGACCTACTTGGCAAAGCTACACGGAGTCCAGAATCAAACAGAGATGCCGACTGGGAACAGAATTAACAACGTTGCTTTCCTGCAAAGGGCCCACGTGCCTTTGCTCCTCTTTTAAGACTTATGGGGGTAAAACTTTTCAATAAAAAAAAAAAGACTTATGGGAGGGGCCAATCATCTCCAGGCCTTACTCCCAAGTTGTCCCTTTTGTTTTAACTGTTCTTGCCTTCTGGCAGCTCTGCGCATGCGCACACTAGGAACAGGCTCCTCCTGTTCCTCTGCCTCTCTGATATTCTGGCGACTCCGGAATCCGCGCATCACTCCCAGATGGCCCTGGCCCCATCTCTGCCTCCGATGCAGAGCCCTCGTCCGAGCCTTCCCCAGACTCCAGGACTGGCCCACGTTCCTCCCCAGCCTCCTCACTGTCCGATTCTGCTGCCAGCTCCGCAGGCTGCTGGCAGACCACAACAGTTACTAACTTAACAGCTGCAATGATTCACTTACCAACAGTGGCAAGAAAGGATGTCAGGGCAAAACTCCCTTTACAAATATCTCACTGAACAACAGAAATTTTGGGCTCAATTGTGGTCACTTATTCATTTTGTCCAGAGAGTTGTTTCAACATAAAAATGCATTGAGAGTTTTTGATTTCTTTGCCTTTGCCAATTAGGGCTTAAATATTCAAGCAGTCTTGCATTTAGACCAGCGAGAGCAAAATGTGCATGACACATTTCCCTTACTTGGTACCCTATTAAAATATAATTCCAAAGAGTCGATCTTGTTGATGAAAGTGTGGGGGGGGGGGAGGGAGGGAAATTCCCTTTGATGTTTTACACGCATGCATATATCTCAAACACATTTGCCTTCTGCAATGTGCCAGCATGAGTTAATTTTAAATAAAAGGGTGTTAAATGTGACGATATCCCAAGATCAGAACATAAGTCTTGGAAGAGAGAGTCTTTTCATCCAGATTTCTCACTTCCAAACTTTTAAAATGGATATATTTAAACATCACAGTTTGAACATATAAACGGTGTGTCAGCCAGCTGCCTTGAAACAAACGATGTGCTGGTGTTTCCCATGGACTCTGAAGAGCATGCCGTGAAGGCCTTCCTTCTTCTCAGCTGCTTGTTTCACCACATTCCCAGGAAAAAACAGAGTAATACTGTACAGTAGGCCAACTTCAGAAAGCATCTGCTTTGACAAGCGGCATATAAAGCTGGAAACCTGAGAAACTGCCATGTACAGAGTAAATTCAAATTCAAATTCAAATCTTTATTGTCAGTGCACAACATATGTACAATGAGATTGGTTGAGCTTCCTCAGCGCACCCCCCACAACACAATACAACGCACAGTGAAGACAGAAAATCCCTAACCCAATAGAATAGAATAGAATAGAATAGAATAGAATAGAATAGAATAGAATAGAATAGAATAGAATAGAATAGAATAGAATAGAATAGAATAGAATAGAATTTTTTGTTGGCCAAATGTGATTGGTCACACAAGGAATTTCTCTTGGTGCATAAGCTCTCAGTGTACATAAAAGACAAGATACGCTCGTCAAGAATCATAAGGTACAACACTTAATGATAGTCATAGGGAACAAGTAAGCAATCGAATCATATTAGGAAACAGTCAATATAAATCGTTAAGGATACCAGCAGCAAGGTTATAATCATGCAGTCCTAAGTGGGAGGAGATGGGTGATAGGAACGATGAGAAGATGAATAGTAGTGCAGACTTAGTGAAAAGTTTGACAGTGTTGAGGGAATTATTTGTTGAGCAGAGTGATGGCGTTCGGGGAAAAAACTGTCCTTGTGTCTAGTTGTTCTGGTGTGCAGTGCTCTATAGCATCGTTTTGAGGGTAGGAGTTGAAACAGTTTATGTCCAGGATGCGAGGGGTCTGTAGATACTTTCCCAGCCCTCTTTTTGACTGGTGCAGTAGACAGGTCCTCCATGGGAGGCAGGTTGGTAGCCATTGTTTCTTCTGCAGTTCTAATGATCCTCTGAAGTCTCTGTCCGTCTTGTTGGGTTGCAGAGCCAAACCAGACAGTTACGGAGGTGCAGATGACAGACTCAATAAATAAAGTCTTCTAGAGCACACTAAGTCTTTCCCACAGCTCACTTCTTCCGTGTCTGAAACCACAAGGCCTTGGCACTGGGTTTTTTTTTGTTACCCCCACTGAGCGCCTGGGGGAATCCCTCAGTGGGCACCCCAAAATGAGGTCAGTTCACTTTTCCCAGTGTGAATTGCAGGATGGGTTGTGGGAGGCGGAGGGTGGGGGGTGTGGGGGGCGAGAGAGATGATGTCAGCTCCCATAAAATGCCTCTTCAGATTAATCAGTGTGTTCTCCTCTGGAAATGCTAATGGGGAAAAGCAATTAAAGAGCCCCCTTTGGCCCCCCCCTCCCTCCCCGCTTTCCTCCCCCCCCCAAAGTAATCTGTGTTAAGAGCTGGTAATGAAGGTTTAGTGCCATTGTAATTCAATATTTCAGCTTCGCCAGTTTGTATCAAAAGGGAGTCCCAAACTGGGAGCAAGGGGCAAGGGTGGCATCGGTGGCAACTGCCAGCCCTGTCAGTTCTGTTTCCAGTGCAGAGGCGCCAGCCTTCCCTGCCTGCGGGCAGCCTGGAAACGGTAGGCAGGTGGCTCAGTGCACTGATGAAATGTCAAATTTGTTACTACCGGTTCTGTGGGCGTGGCTTGGTGGTGGGGGTAATGTGACTGGATGGGCGTGGCCTTTTTTTAAAAAAACTTTTTTTTTCTACAACTTCTTCGGCGAAGAGGTTGTAAAAAAATGCTTTCAAAAGGCTCTGATGATCCCAGCTGAGTTGCCTGACCGGCAGAGGCTTTTTTTTTTTCTTTTAAATGCCTCTGACGATCAGGCAACTCAGCTGGGATCGTCAGAGGCTTTTAAAAGAAAAAAAAGCCTCTGCCGATCAGGCAACTCAGCTGGGATCGTCAGAGGCTTTTAAAAGAAAAAAAGCCTCTGATGATCGCGCGGCTCAGCTGGGCATAGTGTGGGCAGGGATTTTTGCTACCGGTTCTCTGAACCATCCACCTCCATCACTACCAGATCGGGCGATCCGGTCCGAACCGGGAGCATTTCACCCCTGGCTCAGTGGCTTAAAACACTGAGCTTGCCGATCGGAAAAGGTCGGCAGTTCGGCAGTTCGGATCCCTAGTTCAGGCCTCCTGCGTGAGCGGGGGGGGGGCTGGACTAGATGACCTCCAAAGATCCCTTCCAACTCTTGTTACTGTTTAAAAAAAAAAAAAGGAAGGAGGGAATAGACGTGGGCGCCTCTTCGCCTCCTTCTCTAGAGAGGAGAAACTGCCAGCGGAACATCTTGAGCAAACCTGGAGGAAGGGTATTTCCTAAGGGAAGTTAGTAGTAGGCATCTTCGCGTCAAGCCTCTTGGCGAGAGGCAAGTGGGAGGAAAGTAGGCAGGCAGGCAGGTCTGTCCCTTTAAGGACTCTCATGTCCTCACACAGCCTCCTTTTATTTGTTGCCCGGCTGCCTCGTCTTCTTCTAGGACTGATCTGCTTTAGCTAATTAATAATCTGACAGAAGGCACCCGGGGAGGGGGGGGAGAAAAGATTAGCGCGGGAGAGTGAGACCAAACCCCCAGCCTCCTCAGGGGCTCCGGGGGTGACATTAGGGAAAGGAGAGGATCCCGGCAGAGCTGGGGAACCTTGGAAGGGGGTCACGGCACCTGCAAGGAGGGGGGGGAGCAGCAACTTGATGGACCGTCCTAGAGGTGTGGGGGAGACACGGGGAGACGGGACTAGTGATGATAAGGACATTGGAGCCATCTTCGCTGGCACTGGCGCCTTCTTGTTTTTCACAAAAGGAATGCAAGCCGTCCTCGACTTATGGCCACACCTGACTGAGCCCCAAAATTTGTGTGGCTAAGTGAGATCGTTGTGAAGTGTGTTTTTTGTCCCCATGTTGCCACCTTTCTTGCCCCGGTTGTTAAGTGAATCACTGCGGTTGAATTAAGCGTCGCTAAGCGAATCTGGCTTCTCCTCCCCCCCCCTTGACTTCGCTTTGCTCTCAGAAGGTCTCAAACGGGATCACATGACCCTGCTGGGACGCTGCACCCGTCATAAACACGAACCGGCTGCCAAGCGGCTTGAGTTTTGATCACGTGAACCACGGGGAATGCTGCAATAACAGTCGTAAGTGCAGAAAGGGGTTCTAAGCCACTTTTCCCCCTCCAGTGCTGTTGCAACTTTGAACGGTCACTAAATGAATGATTGCAAGTCAAGGCCTACCTGTAGACAGGGGTGGGCTTCAAAAGTTTTAGCAAGGGGTTCTCAGCCCGGTTGCTGGGTGGGCGTTGCGACGGTGGGCGTGGCCTAGTTGGCCTCCTGCACCACGACGGGGCAGGCGGGCGTTTTTGCCCTCCCTGGGCTCCGGAGGCTTTTCTTGAGCCTCTGGGAGGGCGAAAACAGCCTCCCCAGGCTCCGGAGGCCCTCTGGAGGCCGGAAACGGGCCCGAGCTTCCAGTAGGCTCGTTTTTCACCCTCGCTGAGCCGCCGCGCACACCCTGCATTTACCTGCATCCAAAATGGGCCGCGTAGGGACTCCTGGGAGGGGCGGGGCGGGGTGGGGTGGGCGGAGCCAGCCAGGAGTGCGATTTGGGGGTTCTCCGAACTGCACAGAATCTTAGTTAGAGGTTCTCCCGAACCCTTGCGAACCCTCAGCCGCCCCACCCCTGCCTGTAGACCAAGCCTCAAGTAAGGAAATGGCTTTCCTCAGCCAGGGCCCTCTAAAGTTACAACCCCCTTATTTGACTTCTGAGTTTTTCCTCCCCGGCGTCCCATGTTAGAGAAAATTTGTCCCTCGCTTGGTGTCTTTCCTTCTACTTGTGTGAAGATGGTGGGATCGGGTCCATGCCACCACCTCATCAAACCGCACCTGTTCCCCAAAACTTCGTGTCCTCCAGATGTTGCAATCCAGCACACCTGGAGAGCACCGGGCCGGGTGTCTTAACCACGTGCAACGATAAGGCCGGTTTTTGAAGGATTTTCCTAGAACAGAAGCTGTTAAATCTGTTCTGTTGCAACTTACCCACAGGCACGCCGGCAGGGTGAAAGTGGTTTGCTCTGCCTCCCGCAATCTTGCGAATGGCCCATTTTCAGCCTCCTGACCAACATCATTAATGCTGGTTATTTATATTTCATTAACAACATTAAGCCAAAATGGTATTAAAAGCTAGTGCTGGTGATAAATAGCATATTAATAAAGGGTGAAGGAGACTGCAGCGTAAGCAAGTGCCTTCTTCGGAGTCCGTGGAACGCTTTGAATCTCTTTTCCTTCGCGCTGGGGGAAAAGAAAAACAACAACGGAAAGGCAGGGGATTGGCAGGAGAGGATCTGAGAAGCTGGATCGTTTTTTCATGATGCCCGCGTCCCAAGAATGAAGCAGGAGCTGTCAAAGGCAGCCGGAAAGCCCCAGCGGCTGGAATCTTTTGCCAGGAACCCGAATTACGTAAAAAAAAAAATACCTCCGTTCTGTGCAGAGAAACATTTGTTGAAGAGCAGCTACTCTTTAAGGGCTGCTATTCTTAACAGTGCTAGAATTCCCCGTTTTTTGCTTTTTGTTTTTAATTAGATTTATATGCCGCCCTTCTCCGGAGACTCAGGGCGGCTTACAATGCGTTAAGCAATAGCCTTCATACTTTTTGTATATTTATACAAAGTCAGCTTCTCTTTTTTCTCTTTCTTTCTTTCTTTCTTTCTTTCTTTCTTTCTTTCTTTCTTTCTTTCTTTCTTTCTTTCTTTCCTTCCTTCTTTCTCTTTCTTTCTCTTTCTTTTCTTTTTTTTTTATTTTTGATTTATATGCCGCCCTTCTCCGGAGACTCAGGGCGGCTTACAATGCGTTAAGCAATAGCCTTCATACTTTTTGTATATTTATACAAAGTCAGCTTCTCTTTTTTCTCTTTCTTTCTTTCTTTCTTTCTTTCTTTCTTTCTTTCTTTCTTTCTTTCTTTCTTTCTTTCTTTCTTTCTTTCTTTCTTTCTTTCTTTCCTTCCTTCCTTCCTTCTTTCTCTTTCTTTCTCTTTCTTTTCTTTTTTTTTTATTTTTGATTTATATGCCGCCCTTCTCCGGAGACTCAGGGCGGCTTACAATGCGTTAAGCAATAGCCTTCATATTTTTGTATATTTATACAAAGTCAGCTTATTGCCCCCACAAACTGGGTCCTCATTTCACCTACCTTAGAAAGGATGGAAGGCTGAGTCAACCTTGAGCCTGGGGAGATTCGAACATGCAATAATTGCAGACAGCTGAATGTTAATAACAGGCTTTTAGTCTGTTGAGCTATCCAGGCTCCTTTGATTTTGATCTGATAGGATGTTAGCGTGTTATTATTTGTTCTGATCCAGCACCTTTTCCCCCCATGACGGATAGATCTTGCCTTCAAGATTTGCTCAGTGAAGCCCTGTTCTGACCTACTCCTGGCAGTCCCTGGTGTTTTGACTCTCAGGAGTCTGTGAAAGGTATCTCAAGAGGTCATCCGGTCTGACCCCTTGCCGAAGCATCCTGCTCTGGAACCCTCTTTGGTGGGCACCGGCCAGACTGCCTTTAAAAAAACCTCTTAATGAGCAAAATACCACAATCTTTATCAAGGCGGCTAATTCTACGCTCAAACTGTTCAAACCACCGGCAACTCGAGTTTTTGCAAGAGCATGCTCTTGAATCTTTATTCCTGAATGCGGTATTGCAGGCTAATTCAGCTTGCTGCCAGCAGTTCGATTCTCACCGGCTCAAGGTTGAGTCAGCCTTCCATCCTTCCGAGGATGCAGATTGTCGGGGAGGCAAGAGGCTGACTCTGTAAATTGCTTAGAGAGGGCTGCAAAGCATCGCAAAGCAGTCTATAACTCCTAAGTACTATTCCTTCCTTCCTTCCTTCCTTCCTTCCTTCCTTCCTTCCTTCCTTCCTTCCTTCCTTCCTTCCCAGTGGTTGGAATGCAGTATTGCAGGCTAATTCTGCCCACTGACAGCAGTTCGATCCTGGCTCAAGGTTGACTCGGCCTTCCATCCTTCTGAGGTCGGTAAAACGAGGACCCAGATTGTCGGGGGGGCAAGAGGCTGACTCTGTAAACTGCTTAGAGAGGGCTGCAAAGCATCGCGAAGCAGTCTATAACTCCTAAGTACTATTCCTTCCTTCCTTCCTTCCTTCCTTCCTTCCTTCCTTCCTTCCTTCCTTCCTTCCTTCCTTCCTTCCTTCCTTCCCAGTGGTTAGAATGCAGTATTGCAGGCTAATTCTGCCCACTGCCAGCAGTTCGATCCTGGCTCAAGATTGACTTAGCCTTCCATCCTTCTGAGGTTGGTAAAATGAGGACCCAGTTTGTCGGGGGGGCAAGAGGCTGACTCTGTAAACTGCTTAGAGAGGGCTGCAAAGCACTGCGAAGCAGTATATAATTCTTAAGTACTATTCCTTCCTTCCTTCCTTCCTTCCTTCCTTCCTTCCTTCCTTCCTTCCTTCCTAGTGATTAGAATGCAGTATTGCAGGCTAATTCTGCCCACTGCCAGCAGTTCAATCCTGGCTCAAGGTTGACTCGGCCTTCCATCCTTCCGAGGTCGGTAAAATGACTGTCGGGGGGCAAGAGGCTGACTCTGTAAACTCTCTCAAAAAAACCAATCCATAAATACTCAGCCACGTCTTTAAAGTATTTGAATAAATGCTTCTTTTATACAATGAATGTATTAAGAGCTGACCCTATGGGCTTTGCAAATCATTGGATTTATTTCTATGTGCTGGACAATAGAAAAGTCTACGGAGATTCTCGGTCATCCTAGTCATGGTTGTCCGAAAAGTGCTTTTTCAAGAGGCCACTGGACTTTCTGGTTTTTCTGTTAAGACATTTCACTTCTCATCCAAGAAGCTTCTTCAGCTCTGTCTGGATGGCGGGGAACGGAAGGATTTATATTCCTTGCAGACTGCTGGTTATTTGCATTCTTTTAGAGGGTTGTTGAGGCCACTTGGAGTTTTATCTGTGTTCACCCTGAGGAAATCTTTCCATGCCCCACAGTCAGAGCTGAAGAAGCTTCTTGGAAAAAGCAGCTTTGGAGATACTAGAAAAGGGATTTCTAAAAAGTTTGGAGACTTAACAGTGAGACCCGTAGGATTGAAAAAAAAAAAAATTAAATTAAAACTGAACATTTGTGTTTTCGTCGAGGGAAAACAAAGCATTTTTTGAGTACTTTTTTTTTTTTTTTTTACACAACAAGAAGCTCCAGCTCATAGCTCCTGATCAAACGTAGAGGATCCGGTATTAAAAGTGGGGTTTTTTTTCAGTCTGCATTCTTTTCGAAATCGTTCTTTGCAGACAATGGACAAAAACAACAGAAATGCCAGCTATGGAGCTTGTGATTTTATGTTGTTTTTCCTCTCTTGTGTCGACAACCTCCTGTTCTAAAAAAAAACCTGGTGGCTCAAGAGTTGGCATTGCATGGATGAGCTTCCTTAACATCCCACTCCAGATTTTCTTTCAGGCACAACACAACACAACACAACCTCACTCCTTCTTTTTTTTTATTTGGATGGAATTTTAATCAAACTTGACTGAGGAGTGCTGGACGAAAGGAGGAGTAATTAGGTATCCAAATTTACGACCGGCTAATATATTTCCCGGTCCTTTTCTCCTTTTTTTTTTTCTTTTCTTTTTTTTCCTTTTTGTAAAATCTCTGTGTTTATTCTCTGTCTCGCTCCTTCTAGCCTCAAAGTTTGCCTCCCAAAGGGGAGCTGGGTTTGAGCTGATTTCCTGCCATGTTGCTTCTCCACCAGCCCGAGAGTTAAAACAAAACAGGCAAGCATCATTTTGAAGGAAGCCAGGACAGGTGTCAAAGAGCTCTTTTTAGAAACTCCTTATCTTGCCAGAATTAAAAGTACAAACCCCAAGGTTTGACATTCCTCAGGTTGACCCTTCTTTGTGAGGATTTAACAAAAGAAAAAAAGAAGAAGGCAGATACGGTGTAAAGAAACATTTCCCAACGGCTTGTTCCCAAATTTTTTTTTTTTAATTTGATTTATATGCCGTCCTTCTCTGGAGACTCAGGGCAGCTTACAATGTACTCAGCAATAGCCTTCATACTTTTGTATATTTATACAAAGTCAGCTTATTGCCCCCACAAACTGGGTCCTCAATTTACCTACCTTAGAAAGGATGGAAGGCTGAGTCAACCTTGAGCCTGGCGAGATTCGAACCTGCAGTAATTGCAGGCAGCTGGTCTTAATAACAGGGTGCCTTAGACCACTGTACTACCAAGGCTCTTTTATTATCCCAAAATAATTACGCTCATCATTCCAAGATCTACTAACATTCTTACAGATTAACAGAGTTGGAAGGGACTTTGTAGGTTATCTAATCCAACCCTCTGCCCAAGCTGGAGACCCTATATTATTATTATTATTATTATTATTATTATTATTATTATTATTATTATTATTATTATTATTTAAATTTATATCCCGCCCTTCTCCCCGAAGGGACTCAGGGCGGTGAACAGCCGAGAATTAAAATAACATACAATATAAAAGTTAAGATAATTAAAAATAAAATAAAATAAAATAAAATAAAATAAAATAAAATAAAATAAAATAAAATAATAAAATAAAATAAAATAATAAAATAAAATAAAATAAAATAAAATAAAATAAATAAAAATAAATTAAATTAAACGGCCTTCCAATTTAAAACCCCTAGCTAACTAACTATAACTAACTAACCCATAAAACCTATTCAGGCCAGGCCAGCTTGCTGAAATAAAAACGTCTTCAGGGCCTTACGGAAAGTGCGGAGATCTGGAATCAGCCATATTCCGGGAGGTAGCTCGTTCCTATATCAGGGGCCTGCAACCTTAAACACTCAAGAGAGCCATTTGGACCCGTTTCCCACAGAAAAGAAAACACCGGGAGCCACAAAAACTCTTCCCGTGCCTGATTATTTCCTGAGCGGCCATAGAACTAGCATATATAGTTGAATTAAAGACTCTGTTTTCTTCTGAAACTTTTCTTTTCTTGGATTTATCCATGGTTGGCCTACCGGGGGTCGAAAAGCTTAATAAACTGCGCATCGGTGGGTGTCGCACATTGGCAGTCATGGTTCGATATTTTGAGCGACAGGGAGCCACAGCAGAGGAATGAAAGAGCCACATGCGGCTCCAGAGCCACAGGTTGCTGACCCCTGCCCTATACCAGTGATGGCTAACCTTTTCCGGACCGAGGGCCCAAAGCATGCCCGAACACCCAAAATGCAATGTGCATGCGGCCCCATGCATGCACTCCCCCTGCAGGCCCCCACCCCCCGCTCATGCATGCATGCCCCCCGCCCACCGTGCATGCACAGCAGAGACCCAAAGACCAGCTGGCCGGCAGGAGGTGCGCGCGCATGCACAGTGGAGCTGAACCGGGGCGATGGCTCATATGCCCGCAGAAAGGGCGCTGTGTGCCATTGGTTCGCCAGCACGGCCCTTAGACCATTTCTGACCAATGGCAGTCGAATCTCTTCTTGAAAGCCTCCAGTGATGAAGCGCCCACAACTTCCGAAGGCAACTTCTGTTACGGCGGTATTAGCTGTTATAAGGATACAGGTTGCACGTACATTGAAACCAAATTGAGAGCGATTTAAACATCGACTTGAAAATAAACCAAACGGGCATAAGACAAGCGAATTTCAATCAGCTTTCCCTACCAGGCACCCCTCCCCCTCCCATAACTTTGCAGGAGACATTACGGAGGAGTGGGATTGGAAAAAAAAAGAGGAATTGTTCAGGGTCAAAAGAGTGGCAAAATAAAATTGTCTGGATAGGCTGTCAACAAGCTTGGAAACGACATTCCAACAATCTCAGGGCCTCTACCCACGAGGTTGTATCTCACATCTGTGGGGCACGCTGCACTAAATTTATAACACCTGACGAAGTTATAACGGGCCTATAAGTGTGGGCCTACGGAGGAAAAGAGGGCAGGAACTGTCTTTATCCTCTGCAGGAAAATCACCTCTAGGTCAGGCGTCTCTCCAACCTTGGCAACTTTTAAGACTTGTGGACTTCAGCTCCCAGAATTCCTCAGCCAGCTGGCTGAGGGATTCTGGGAGTTGAAGTCCACAAGTCTTAAAGTTGCCAAGGTTGGAGACCCCTGATCTAGGTAGATTGGTTTATATCACGGGGGAAATCCAGCAGGTTCTGAGAGGTTCTGGAGAACCAGTAGCGGAAATTTTGAGTAGTTCGGAGAACCAGCAAATATCACCTCTGGCTGGCCCCAGAATGCGGTTGGGAATGGGGATTTTGCAGCATCCTTCCCCTGGAGTGGGGCGGGAATGGGGATTTTGCAGTATCCTTCCCCTGCCATGCCCACCAAGCCACACCCACAGAACGGGTAGTAAAAAAAAATTGGATTTCACCACTGGTTTATATTATTTATGCTGCTTTACCTAACCGTAGGTGGCTCTGAAAAACTCCCTCCCCTTTTAAGCCCCCAAAACCTGGCCTCATATTTTCTGAGGTTTGCTAAAAACACAGTTAAAAGGATAACAGAGTTGGAAGGGACCTTGGAGGTCTTCTAGTCGAACCCCCTGCTCAGGCAGGAAACCCTACATCATTTCTGAGAAAATGGTTGTCCAGTCTCTTCTTAAAAGCCTCCAGTGATGGCGCACTCACAACTTCTGTTCTCATTGTCGGGAAATTTCTCCTTAATTCTAGCTTGCTTCTTCTCCTTGATCAATGTTCTTCATTAGTCGTATCGGTCCTTCATGGCAAGTAGGAAAAAAAATCCTCTTAGAATAAAGAACACAGAATAACAGATATGGAAGGGACCCTGGAGGTCATCTAACCCAACCTCCCGTCTCAAGCAGGAGACTCTATAACATTCTGTCCAATCGCTTCTTAAAAATCTCCACCGATGAAGCTTGTTCTAGATGGATACTCGTTCTTGTATTTTAAGACACTTGAGATTCTCAAAAGACTGGGCCCTGCAAATCATATCTGCCTCGTTCGTATTTATAGAAAGTTTTTAATGTCCATAGGACACAGAGCGCACTTGATTAGATTAAAATGTGGCCGGGCGATTAATATTTCAGCACTTTGTGAGAAATGCACATGTTGTCTTAGCATGTTGCGTGCACCATGATAAGGTCTGTTTGTTTGCTTTGGTCGAATGTATCATGTGAATTCAGCAATTCTTTTTTTGTTAATTCTGGTCTGGGATAAATACGATGGGTGAACCCTACTTGTGCTTTACAGAATAGAGTAAAGATACTTAAATAATAATTAAAAACATAGGCAAATATCTCTGACCAAGGGGCTTTACAATTTAAGTTACCCACTTTGGGTAGAGTTGCAAAATATACCCATCTCTGGTTTGTGTCTAAGTGAAACTATGACTCTGATGGTTGATCTTCTAGGTGAGGCCAACATGTTGGGAAAACTTAGAACGTAGAACATCATCAGAGTTGGAAGGGACCTTAGAGGTCATCCAGTCCAACCCCCTGCTCAAGCAGGAGACCCTATACCCATGATGGTGAACCTATGGCACGCATGCCCAAAGTGGCACGCGAAGCCATGTCTCCCGGCACACTCGGCCTTGCCTGTTTGCCTTCCGGGTTTCTGGCCTGCATGCATGCGCGACGATCAGCTGTCCTTCGCGCACACGGCAGTGTCAAAAACCGGTGTGCGCATGTGCACCGGCCAGCTGATCGTTGGGTGCGCCCGCACGCCACAACCCAGAAATTCGGCTTTTCCGGAGTGTGACCCCCGACAAGCGCATGCACGATGTTTCTGCGCAACCTTTTGGGCACTCGGTGCCCAAAAGGTTCACCATCGCTGCCCTATACTCGTGATGGCGAACCTATGGCACGTGTGGCACACGGAGCCATATATGTGGGCTTGCGAGCATTGCCCTAGCTCAGCTCCAGCATGCATGCGTGAACTGGGCAGCTGATTTTCGGGCCTTCCGGGCTCATCGGAAGTCGGGAAACAGGCCATTTCTGGCCTCCGGAGGGCCTCCAATGGGGTGGGGAAGGCTGTTTTCGCCCTCCCCAGGCTCCAAGAAAGCCTCTGGAGCCTGGGGAGGGCGAAAAACCAGCCTTCTGGGCCCACCGGTACCCTTTTTGCTGTCACCTGCCAAAAGCGGAGGGAGCGCATGTTTTGGTATGCAACAGCAAAAGGGTTAGCCATCATTGCCCTATACCCGTGATGGCGAACCTATGGCACGCATGCCACAGGTGGCACGCGGAACCATGTTGCCTGGCACGCTGCCTCAGCTCTCAGCCTCTCTAGGAGACTCTGGAGGCTGGGGACAGCAAAAAAGCCACTTCCTTTCTAACCAAAAGTTGGAAAACGGGCCCTTTTGGGCCTCCGGAGGACCTCCGAGGTGTGGGGAAGGCTGTTTTCGCCCTTCCCAGATGCATAGAGAGGATCTGGAGCCAGGTGAGAAAGAAAAACAGGCCTACTGGGCCATCGCGTGCCAGAAGCGGGGCAGGGCACATAGAATTATGGGTGTGGGCACACACGCACGTGAACTTCCCCCGCCCCCCCCTTCCTGGCACGCGATGGCAAAAAGGTTAGCCATCACTGCCTTATACCATTCCAGACAAACGGCTGTCTGATCTCTTCTTACTTTATGGTAGCTTCATAAGTCTCAGCCGAAGCTTTAATTTGGAAACGCTGAGCCACTTTTTTTTTTTTTTTTTTGGAGCTGGACAGCTGAGCTCTTGCGGCCCAAGCAAAGGAGGCAACAAATGTTGGGTGTGTTTGTTCTCCAGGGAGCTGTTGCCTTTCACACTGCTTGGTGGACGGAGGCAGCTGTCCACTTCCATAAAGCATGCCAAAGAAGCTAAGCCGCCTTCCTCCCACAAAGCTTGGAGGGGGTTTTCTTTTCTGACCTTTCCCCTTCTGCTTCCTGTCGATGGAAGCAGGTCAGAATGCCTCCCGGGTCAAGAGCTGGCTGGGTGGCTGCAAGGCAGATGCTGTATACCAGTGGTAAAATATAAAATTTGTTACTACCGGTTCTGTGGGCGTGGCTTGGTGGGGGGAGTAATATGGCTGGGTGGGCATGGCCAACTTTTTTTTTTTTACTTTTAAAAGCATTTTTTCTACTACCTTAAGAGGTTGCAGAAAAAAATGCTTTTAAAAGCCTCTGACAATCAGGCAACTCAGCTGGGATCGCCAGAGGCTTTTAAAGGCATTTTTTTTCCTACAACATCTTCGGCCGAACCCAAATCCTGCAGCCATTCTTCGTATGTTTTAGTCTCCAGGCCTTTGATCATCTTCGTTGCTCTTCTCTGAACTTTTTCCAAAGTCTCAACATTTTTTTTTTTTGTAGTATGGTGACCAAAATTGGTTTTGGTATTGCAGGTGTGACCCTCTTGCCTATCACAGCGGTTGTCCAACTTTCTGTTTCATTTATTCCCCTCATTTATGTGCCGACGCTTTCCTTTTGTTTTGTCCGGCATCTCTTATGCCTTCCACTCATCTTACTGTCAGTGTCAGCTACATTCTTTCTACTAGCATCTAAAAGCGGTGGTGGGATTCAAATCATTTAACAACCGGTTCTCTGCCTAATGACCAGCTGGGTAAGTGTGACCCGGTGGTCAAGTGACCGTGTGGGCATGGCCAACTCAACGTCACGTCGATGGGCGCTTCGCCTTAGCTGTTACAATGTAATAAGGGTTAACCCAAGAGGCAGTTTCTGTAAGCAGGGCAATAAAGATTAGGCTAGAAACACCATCAGAATGTTTCCCTCCTGCCTTCCTTACAGGACTAGCCCTGTAAAGTGGGAAAAAAAACAAAACAAAATAAGATTTCTTCCAACAATTGGTTCTCCGAACAGCTTAGAGAGTTAACAACTGGTTCTCCCGAATTGGAGCGAACTGGCTGAATCCCCCCACTGTCTAAAAGTCTCTATAAACTCCCCCCCTCCCATTTCCAATGTAGGGACACTCTCTTGCTTCTTCCTCCGAAGGAAACCCGCCACCCCCAGCAGGCTGAGTTTGTCGTTAGCGAGAGTGGAAGGGGAGGGGGAAATAAATATAAAATGAACTCAAGCTTTCAAGCTGGAGGGTTTTAAGCCAGTTCGGGAAGACAGGCAGAAGGGAAAAGGCTTGCCAACTGTATTAAATTTTGCAGACATTTTAACAGCAATATGCTAGATAGTTGGTTATCCCCTGAGGCTGGCTGGTGGATTTTTTTTTTTATATATATATCCTTCGCTGAAGGTCATAGTCCTCTCCTTTTCCTTACCCGCTTTTCCCTCGACAGTCTTCATCCTTTTTCTCCTGCCCTCTTTCTTTCTCTCTCTCTCTCTCTCTCTCTCTTAATTCACTCTCGTTCTGAATGGAGGCAATAAGTAACCAACTCCAGTGCCGTTCGCCAGGGAAATTGTGGATACCCAAGCAGTTTCCCCTTGTGGACTAAACATTGGGAGACCTTTGGGTGTGTATATATATATATATATTGCAATTCCTTTTTTCTTTCTACCGTTTTTTCCCCCACCCTTCAGTAAAAATGTCACGGTTTTAAAAGCCAAAAAAATAAAAAAATAAAAAAAAATAAAGGAAAAGAATCCATCTGGCATATGAATAATTTAAATGGCTCAACCCTGTTCCTGTTTTGCTTTAATTCTTCCTGCATACCCTCTCCCTGCTAGCAATCTCACAGGGGGGTGGGAGGGGGGGAGGGGGGGAGAGAGAGAGAAAAGCAGGCTGGCTGGGATTCAGAGGTAAAGCAAAAATGGCAGTTTCTTTGGAGGACCCTCGGCAGAGAAGGTCAAAGAGCGATCGCCCACCCCCACCCCCCAGCAGCGTCAACCCTAGGAAAGGTGAGAAAAAAACAATGCAATATCGAGTTGGTCCATTACCAAGAAGAAGAGACGGACGGATGGAAACTGTTTCCTGCCCGAAGGAAAGGGCCCTCCAGCCTGTTGCAAAGCTTCAGGGGGAGAAAGAGGTGAAAGCATTTAATAACAGTAACAAGAGTTGGAAGGATCTTGAGAATCATCTAGTCCACCCCCCCTGTTAAGGATATTCTTGGCTCATAACCGATGTTGTGGGTTATTGAGCAGATTACCCTTTGAGTAAATGCATGAAAAGCGACTGGGAGTGGTTGTGAACAATCACAGTCAACATACAAATACACTGAGTTGTTGTAGTCTTTTAGTTTTAGAAAAAGTAAAGCAAAGTCCAAAAACAATCCAAGTCATACACAGATAAGACAAGAGTTAAACGATCAATCCAGGGATATTTCAAGTACAAAGTCTTCTTACCAGTTGTAGTCATACACAATAAAACAGTTCTTCTTGAGTTTCAAAACAGGAACAAGTTCAATCTCAAAACATTCAATAAATAGTAGAAAGCAACATGTAGCTATGATCAAGCAGTGATCATGCAGAGAGATCAGGTAGAGAGTTACAGCAAATAAGCAGGTAAAATGGTGTAGTATCCACACAAGCCATGATCCTGACTTCCCTTAAGTACATTGGCTACAGAGCTTAGCCAATCAGGATACAGGATGATGCAATACAGTCTTAAAGCAATATAATACATTTCTGACTGCAAACATACATTGTTGGTTTATATATTGCCTGACCAACTAGTTAGACAAATAACCATTTCCTAACACCCCCTGCTCACGCAGGAGACCTGTACTAGGGATTCGAACCGCCGAACCGCCAACCTTTCGGAAGTGGCTGGAGTCCTTTCACAGGGGCTTCTTAGTTTTCCTGTAAGGCAACTGCCTTATCAGACGTTCCTGGGCTATGGTGGACTCGTTCAATTGGTTTCAGTCCAGCCTGCCAGGGAGAACCAGACATCCAACCGACATCAACATCCCCCTCCCACACACACACACCGATTTGTATGCAACATTTTTCTTTATGTAAAAATAATATCTGGGTAGGAAAACCTTGTAGACCTGTCTCTGCAAATGGTGTTTTGGAGAATCACATTAAGTTCATTGTTTGGCCACGCTTGCACTTGTTCAAAATTCTGTAGTGCGACAACTGTTGTGCAGAATGCGTGCCAGAAAATTGTTCTTTGTGAGAAGGGAGAGAAGTAAAGGGCCGAGGAGCAGAAAGAAAGTTTTGGGACTGATAAGTACAAAAAAAAAAGAAAAAAACCAGAGATTCCAGGAAAAGGGTTGGGGGGGGGAGGAAAAAAAAAGGAGGACATGACTAGGGAAGAAAAATAAAAGAAATCGTTTGACCAAGTTTGGATGGCACCAGGTCGTGCGCCTTGGGGACAGTGAGCGTGAAACGTGACAGCTCAAAGTAGAGATTGTCAAGAGCACTTTGTCCTTTCAATTATCTGCATTTTATTCCTTCCAACCCCAATGGAATGTGGGAAGAAATTGTGCACAGGAGCTTAATATTTAGGCTACCCATGGGTCGGATTGAAAACTGAACAGAACGGGAATAAACCGGACACTTGGAATACTTGCATCCAGTTTTGGTCACCATATTATAAAAAAAAGAACAGGAGTCTCCAACCTTGGCAACTTTAAGACTTCTGGACTTCAACTCCCAGAATTCCTCAGCCAGCTGAGGAATTCTGGGAAGTTGAAGTTCACAAGTCTTAAAGTTGCCAAGGTTGAAGATCCCTGTTCTAGAAAGAGTGCAGAGAAGAGCAACAAAGATGATCTGAGGACTGGAGGCTAAAACATATGAAGAACGGTTGCAGGAACTGGGCATGTCTAGTTTAATAAAAAGAAGGACTAGGGGAGACATGATAGCAGCGTTTCAATATCTAAGGGGCTGCCCCAAAAAAGAGGGAGTCAAGCTATTCTCCAAAGCACAAAAAGCAACGGGTGGAAACTAATCAAGAAGAGAAGCAACCGAGAACTAAGGAAAAAATGTCCTCCCAATGTGAACAGTTAACCAGTGTGGTACACAGCTTGCCTTCAGAAGTTGTAGGTGCCACATCACTGGAAGCTTTTAAGAAGAGACTGGACAGCTCTGTGTCTGAAATGGTAGAGAGAAATGGCAGAGAGGGGTGGGTTTGGAGTAGAAGACTTCCAAGGACTCTTCCAACTCCACTCTGTTCTAAATTTGGGCGCAGGGAGAAAAACGCAGGACCAGGTATTAAAACTCTTTTAAGCCTCTTGGGTCTTCTTCTCCAATCTCTTCTTCTCTTCTTCTTCTCTTCTTCTCCACCTCCATCTCGAGCCGTTTTCCGCTCTCCTCTTTTGTAGCGTCTCATCCCCCCCAACTTCATATTTGCAAAGTTCTCCCATTGTTATTGTGCACCTTTCCTGTTCTTCTCCTCCGGCGACCCGTTTGTGCCGTCTTAGAGCCGGCCTCCCTCTCCGTTCTGTCCAGGAGGAAACTCTACATTGCAGATTTGCGAGAGCCCGTCCAGTGTACTTCCAAGTAGCACTAAATAATTAGTGCAGATCATGCAGAGCCCTTTCTCAGCGCTCTTTCTCTCTCTCTCCTCTGCCCAACAGTTTGTTGCGGTCTCAGCTCTCGCCTGCTCCAGTGTGCAGCTTTTTCATTTTCAAAATGCTTGAGCCAGCTGAAGTTGCCGAAGCAAACGCTGCTCGAGAGAGTCCAAAATAGAGCCCCAACTGTCTCTTTAAAACCATTTAGAGGGAAAAGAAAGAACTTTAGTGCATTAATTCTGGATGAAGCCGAGTCTCCGGATGACAGCCTGATCCATATTTCTTTCCCCCTAAGACAACTCCCCGATTCTTCCTTTCTCTCCATCAGTCTTCAGCTTTTCTGATTTCCCAAAGAATTCAAAAGTTGCTGCTCCCAACGTTTTCAGCCTTTTCGGAGCCCAAACGGTGAAATTTCGACTTTTCCCACCAGGTTGCACGAAATGCGGTTTTTTCTTTTTCGAAGTTAGATTTTGAATTTCACCGAGTTCCTCGTGTTTAAAATTGGCAGAAGGAGGTTGATTAAAGATGCTCCCTTTGCCTTATGCGACAAGAGATAAGATGGTAGCAAGATCAGAAGCAGGTTGCAAATAGTGTTTATTAGAGCTACATCATTGCCTTCTGTTATTTGTATTTAATGAGGATCCAGAAGATTTGCTCACTTCCTCTTCCTCTCATTGGAATACAGTAAAGCCACCGTTTAATGGATGACAGCTTAATAGACATTGGATACAGTGGACAAATTTTCCATTCAGACGTCACCCTTCATTTAATGGACTAATAATCTCTGTTAAATTGAGTTCTTACTCAATTTAGGTTGTAACGTTGAAGGATGCAAATGGCGTAAAGTAGAATTTAGCAGATGTTCGGATTTAACGGACTCCTGCTCCTCCCCAATGGTCCGTTAAATTGGGGGTTTTTTATTATAAAACTGTTAACAAAACGCTGCTTGGCCTACAGATTTTTTCCCCGCGCCCGAATAGGAATGAAGGGGTGCTGCCATTGTGAGACAGATTTGTTGGGAGGGAAGAGAGAAATTGAAGAACGGCATTGGGCTGGTTGTTGCAGCTCAGGGAGAGAGATGCCTCTAGTCTGGTGGAAGTGTCCCAACTCTGTTGTGTTGAGTTTGGTTGTACCGCAAATAGCAATAGCAGAGAGAGAGGCTAGAGAGGTTCTGGAGCCTGGGGAGAGCAAATAACAGGCCTTCCGGTCCCATTGGAAGTTGGCAAATGGGCTGTTTCGGGCCTCCGTAGGGCCTCTGGAGGGTGGGGAAGGCCATTTCCGCCCTCCCCAGGCTCTTAGGGAGGCTCTGGAGCCTGGGGAGAGCAAAAAATGGGCCTTCCCCACCCCCCCCAGGGTAGTAGTTTTTCCCTACTTCTGGTGGGCCCAGAAGGCCCGAAAATCAGCTGGCCAGCGCACACATGCGCACCGGAGCTGAGTTTGCCTGCCTACCGATATGGCTCCATGTGCCACCTGTGGCACGCGTGCCATAGGTTCGCCATCACGGCCCTATACTGTTACAGACAGGTGGCTGCCCAATCTCCTCTTTAAAAACCCCAGTGATGGAGCACCCTCTACTTCTGGTGGCAAGCCGTTCCGCTGGCTAATTGTTCTCGTTGTCAGGAAATTTCTCCTTCGTCCTATTAATGGATCTCAGTGATTATGAGGAATCGTTTGCAAAAATCTAGGAAGGCCGTGCAATCTCAGCGTACTTCATTTTTCCGACCGTGGCTTCTTTGAAAGGAGATGGAAAGAGTTGCAGGGACTTCATAAACGCATTATCTAATTTTTCAAAAAAATAAAATAAAATAAATAGAAATGAGAATTAAAAATTGTTCCTCCAAGAAAGACGACGTAGTAGAGCGTAAGCAGCACCTGGGAAAGCTTGTCAGTTTGTGTTCTCAACACAGCAGAGTAGTGTTCTACTACTTTGCACTGAGCTGCAAACAACAACAAAAACCATCAAAGACGAGTAGGTGGGTGGGTGGGTGCGGAGAGCACTTCCTTCATGCATATGGAGGGGTTTTTTTTGTGGAAAAAAATGGTATTTTAATGCTTTCTATTAAATTGGGACTAAAAGTGGTATCTTAATTTGCATGCATTAGCATATTTGCATATAGATCACTGAAATGGTGGGTGAGCAAAGAGCCTATAAATGAAAGACTCTTTTAAAGGCACAGGCTCCTGATTAAACATCAGCTTTAACCTTTTGTGTTGTTGTTGTTGTTTTTGACAACTTCCTACTTCTTTCCCCTCGTTTACTCCAGTTTGCACTTTTTACATGTCCGTTGTATCTGGATGGTTAGGTTTTATTGGTGATGGTGAGATCTTTTTTCCCCCCTAGTTACTTTAAGCATAGAACCTGAGTTATGTTTTTTTTTTTGCACTAAGGTAAACAATCGGTTTGCAGAACTATGGTCTTAACTGCAGAGTTTTTGTAAAGAGATCTTTTCCCTAGAAAAGGGGGAACCCAGAGGATAATGCCCTTGTCTAAATTTTAATCCCTAGAGGTAGAGGAACGTGTTATTGTGCCCTTCAAATATCTCCCTGCGCCCTTAACCCTGTAAAATAATCCGTGCATAAGAGAAAAAGTCAGCTGTGACATCCTACCGGTTCGCATCGGTTCAGGCGAACTGGTAGGAAAAAAACCCCTACCGTTTCCTCCGAACTGGTATTTCCGACGATCAGCTGTGCCGCGCGATTTAAAATCTCTAGAAAGCAGGAAACCCTGCTTCTAAATCACGCGACAGAGCTGTTTCCCCCCCCCCCCCACCGCATGGCAGGGGAAGAATACTGTAAAATCTCCATTCCCTCTCCACTCCAGGGGAAGTATACTGCAAAATCCCCATTCCCACCCCACTCCTGGGGGAAGGATACTGCAAAATCCCCATTCGCTCCCCACTCCAGGGGAAGGATACTGCAAAATCCCCATTCCCTCCCCACTCCAGGGGAAGGATACTGTAAAATCTCCATTCCCACACCACTCCAGGGGAAGGATACTGTAAAATCTCCATTCCCACCCCACTTCAGGGGAAGGATACTGCAAAATCCCCATTCCCTCCCCACTTCAGGGGAAGGATACTGTAACATTTCCATTCCCTCCCCACTTCAGGGGAAGGATACTGTAAAATCTCCATTCCCTCCCCACTCCAGGGGAAGGATACTGCAAAATCTCCATTCCCTCCCCACTCCAGGGGAAGGATACTGCAAAATCTCCATTCCCTCCCCACTCCAGGGGAAGGATACTGTAAAATCTCCATTCCCTCCCCACTCCAGGGATAGGTTATTGCAAAATCCCCATGATCGGCTGGGACTTGGGAGGAAGAGAATAGATGGGGGCGGGGCCATCAGAGGTGATATTTACCGTTTTTCCGAACTACTCAAAATTTCCGCTACCGGTTCCCCAGAACTGGACAGAACCTGCTGAAACCCACCTCTGGTGCAGATGTTGCTCCCTGTCAGTCTTGCATCCCACCAAGATGGAGTTAGTTGTGCTGAGCTGTTTTCCCTCAGCATAAAGGTACTTAAGAGACGGCCGTCTCCTCCATTCTTCCCCCTACCCACCCACCCCCTTTTTCATCAGCTAAGACTTTTCCAGGCTTTCTATTTATAGACCCTGTTACATTGTTGCTGCTGTATTAATTATAATGGAAAGGTTGATTAAAATACGTTTGAATGCATTAGCGCTGCCTGTTAGGAGCACGTCGTGCAGGCAAAGTAGCTTACAAATGTAAAAAAAACAAAATCTCATTTCAAAGTTTGCTGGGAAGAAGAGGTTCCCGGGTTGATCTTTAAAAAAGGCTGAAGGCGGAAGAAGAAGTGGCGGTTGCATTGAGCAGAATGAAATGTTTCTCTCTCTTACTTTCGTTGGGGGAAGCATTTAGGGATTGCTCTGCTGCCGGACAAGGACAACGGCCAGAGCAAGTGAGCCAGGCCCAGGGAGGGGGGGGCAGTGGTGAAATCCAAATTTTTTTACTAGCAGTTCTGTGGGCGCGGCTTGGTGGGCATGGCAGGGGAAGGATACTGCAAAATCTCCATTTCCACCCCACTCCTGGGGGAAGGATATTGCAAAATCTCCATTCCCACCCCACTCTGGGACAAGCCAGAGGTGGTATTTGCTGGTTCTCCAAACTACTCAAAATTTCTGCTACCAGTTCTCCGAGCTACTCAAACTTTCCGCTACCGGTTCTCCGAGCTACTCAAAATTTCTGCTACCAGTTCTCCGAGCTACTCAAAATTTCTGCTACCAGTTCTCTGAGCTACTCAAAATTTCCGCTACTGGTTCTCCGAACTACTCAAAATTTCTGCTACCGGTTCTCCAAACTACTCAAAATTTCCACTACCGGTTCTCCGAACTACTCAAAATTTCCGCTACCGGTTCTCCGAGCTACTCAAATTTTCCGCTACCAGTTCTCCAGAACCTGTCAGAACCTGCTGGATTTCACCCTGGGATGGGGGGGAGAAACCATAGAAGGGGCGTTAGCTGTCCTGCGAGAGAGGGAAAGGGCAGCATGGCATCTATTGTGTGTGCCCACTTTATTTTTAATTCCCTTCTCCCCCCCCTGCACTGTTCATTGTGCCTCCGTGGTTAAGCGGCAACCGCTCTTGTGTCCCGCACAGGTCACCCAGAGTTTAATAGGGCAGCCAGTAAGTAGAGCCTTGTTGGGGCAGCCCCTGACCTCCCCCAGAGCTCTGATGTGGCATCTGTAGAATGGGCAGGGCCTTTGGAGAGCCTCATATTTGACGGCTGTTCTGGGAACCATCCACCTGGGAAAGAGATGGATGGCTCTTTTAGCAACCCCAGGACTTTCCGAAGTCAATTCTTGCAGTAGGAGGTGTCTTCCCCACCGCAGAGACTTTCTTTTTTTTTTTTTAAGAAATTTTATTGAATTTATAAACATATACATATTTATATTTCCATTAATATCGGATGTGCAGTGTTTTTAACTATATACAAAATATATTTCTGGTGTCATTTAGGTTAGTTTTTGCTTTTTATTTAACACACCTTTTTCTCTTCCTTTCATTTTATCGTTCATCCACTCATACCACCTTCCCCACACGGTATAGTATTCTGAATTCTCATCATCGTTTATTTCATGGGTTAGTTTGGTCATCTCTGCGCACTCCAGTATTTTCCTAGTTATAAGCTCTTCTGGTGGCTGGGTTTTCTCTTTCCAATATTGTGCGTAGGCCAATCTAGCAGCTGTAATTATATGTATTATTAAATGAATCTTTTCCTTTCCATATGGCTTTTTTACTATTCCCAGGAGAAATATTTCCGGTGTCAATTCAATATGTTCCCCAATTATTTCTTGTAACCATCCCCTGATCTTACTCCAATATCCTTTCGCTTCAGGGCATGTCCACCACATGTGAAAGAAGGTGCCTTGACCATAGTAGAGACTTTCTATTTGTTTATTTATTTATTTTCTGACCGGGGTGAAGTTAAGTCTCTCTGGGATATTTTGTTGGCAAGGATGTCCATCTCCGTATCCTAATGTCTACCTTTACTTTTGTTGTTGTTGTTGTTGTTAGTCGCGAAGTCGTGTCCAACCCATCGCGACTCCATGGACCACATTCCTCCAGGCCTTCCTGTCCTCTACCATCCTCTGGAGTCCATTTAAGCTCACGCCGACTGCTTCAGTGACTCCATCCAGTCACCTCCTTCTCTGCCGTCCCCTTCTTCTTTTGCCCTCCATCGTTCCCAGCATTAGGCTCTTCTCCAGGGAGTCCTTCCTTCTCATTAGGTGGCCAAAGTGTTTGAGTTTCCTCTTCAGGATCTGGCCTTCTAAAGAGCAGTCAGGGTTGATCTCCTCTAGGACTGACCGGTTGGATCGCCTTGCAGTCCAAGGGACTCTCAGGAGTCTTCTCCAGCACCAGAGTTCAAAGGCCTCCATTCTTTGGCTGCTTTTCTTATGGTCCAACTTTCACAGCCACACATTAGGATGTGTTTTAAGGTGCTCAGAGAGAGATTTATGTCCGGTTCTGAAATGATCCCTTTTGGGGGAAAAAAACAAACAGTGCTTTTCTACAACAAGATGTTTCATCCAAAAAACCCGAATCCTCGGAAGAACCCAAAGTGCTCGTGATAGGCCTGATTTTTTTGGCTTCCAGAACCGTCTTCTGTGTTCAGCATAATCCCATTTGTGGTTCCTGGCTGCATTTTGAAAGGCTGTGCTCCTTCCAACAGTCATTGAGGAAAAAAAAAATGGGTTGGACGTTGCCAAGAATATGAACCTTCAGCCCCCATCGAGCTATTAATTTTTTTTATCTAATATTTTGGTTGCTCCATTCAGTCAGGTCATTTGAGTGACTGACAGTGGCATAATTATTTGATTCTCATCTGCCCCGAGTGATTCCTCCTGTTTTGGTGTCGTCAACAAATCTCTCCTTTTTTCTGGCTTAGATTCCTTCTGTGTCTTCTTTCTCCAAGGTCTCAAAGAAAAGTAGTTCTTCTAAGCCACTTTGCTTAGGAACACGATTACTTCTTTGAACAATTTGAATATTTGATCTAGGGCGTAATTCCTTACATACTTATTTCCTTCTTGACTTTTGCATTAACTTCTTTAACATATAATTATTCTTTATGTTAGGTTTTTTGAGCACCGGAGAAAATTTATATTTTACAGTCGCTGAGCTTTGCGGCTTCTTGTTTCCCCCCAAGTGTTTTTTTTAAACCCTTGTACACCGCCCAGAAGCACTTTTGTGAGACTAAATTGTCTAAATAAATAAATTTAAAGCTAGTAGCTCAAACCCCTCCCTCCTCCACCCCGTTAAAATAATTATTTGTTGAATGGATCTCAGGGCTGTAGAATCTGGATGGAGGTTGTCTGAGGACTCAGATTGTCAGGGGCAAATATGCTGACTCTGTAAACTGCTTAGAAAGGGCTGTAAAGCACTGTGAAGCGGTATATAAGTCTAAGGGCTGTTGCTATTGCCCTTCCTTCCTTCCTTCCTTCCTTCCTTCCTTCCTTCCTTCCTTCCTTCCTTCCTTCCTTCCTTCCTTCCTTCCTTCCTTCCTTCCTTCCTTCCTTCCTTCCTTCCATGGTGTGCAATGGTTAGAATGCAGTATTGCAGGCTAACTCTGCCCACTGCCAGGAATTCGATCCTGACCAACTCAAGGTTGACTCAGCCTTCTATCCTTCTGAGGTGGGTCAAATGAGGACCCAGATTGTTGCGGGCAAGAGGCTGACTCTATAAACTGCTTAGAGAGGGCTGTAAAGCATTGTTGTGGCCCGTCAGCGGCCTTTGCGGATTGTAGCTGATTCTGACAGCGAGGAGGCTGGTGTGGTGTTGCGACAGCAGCCTGTGCAGCCGGCACCCGAGTCAGACAATGAGGAGGCTGGAGAAGATGTGGTGCTAGAGGCAGGGATTCAGCCAGGGCCTTCAGAACCTCCAGAAGCTCCTTTAAGTGAAGAGGATGAAGAAGAGGAGCCTCTTCTCAATGCATGGGCGCGCAGAGTGGCCAAAAGGCAGGAGTGGCTCCTCAGGAGGAGGTCTCCTCGAGAGTAAGGCTTGGGGCTAATTGGCTACTCCCTTAGCCTATTTAAGGAGGAATGCCGACTGAAGCAATTTGTAGGGAACAACTTTAGTTCGCTCTCCTTCGCGTCTGGATTCTCTGCAAATTGCTTCTGGGCTTTCTGCCAACCTTAGTAAGATTGTGATCTTTGGTTTCTTGCAGGCTGTTAAGAAAGTTTATTAACAGCCTTTGTTTTGAAAAAGACTGAGTTATTTTAGTAAATTAAGTGTTGTACAAACTTTGTGTGTGCTGTGTTTCTTTGGGATCCGTAGCTGGGGCAGAACAAGCACTGTGAAGCGGTATATAAGTCTAAGGGCTACTGCTATTCCCACAGCGTGCTAAGTAAGTGATCTGATTTGGTTGACTTCTCAGGCGTGAAGTCGTGTCTTATCCAAGGCCTGTAATTGATCGGTGAGTTCACGGGTTAGGTAAACCAGGCTGCCTGGCTAAAGAGCCCTTGGTCCAACGCCGTTCAGATATTTTGGACAATTCTTGCCCAGCCTGCATATTAGTTCTAGAGTTTTAACGCAGGAAGGCTGATGGGACATCTTGAATGGGCAAGCTCTTTGAGGAAATCGGCAGACTCGTCAGCTTGCAATCATGAATCCGTCTTTGCCCACTCAGACTGGCTTCATTGGGCAAACTCCTGGGCATGGATTCCCCTGGCCGTTGGCCAAGTGAGGTGGCCTCCTCCCGCCCCCCAATTACATTCCCCTTCTTTAGAATAACTGAGTTGGAAGGGACCTTGGAGGTCATCTAGTCCAACCTCCTGCTTAGGCAGGAAACCCTACACCACTTCAGACAAATGGTTATCCAACCTCTTCTTAAAAACTGTCCAGTGTTGGAGCATTCACAACTTCTGGAGGCAAGTTGTTCCACTGGTTAATTGTTCTAACTGTCAGGAAATTCCTCCTTAGTTCTGAGTTGCTTCTCTCTTTGATTAGTTTCCATCCATTGTTTCTTGTCCTGCCCTCAGGTGCTTTGGAGAATAGCTTGACTCCCTCTTCTTTGTGGCAATCCCTGAGATACTGGAACACTGCTCTCATGTCTCCCCTAGTCCTTTTTTTCATTAAACTAGACATCCCCAATTCCAGCGAACACTCTTTATATGTTTTAGTCTCCAGTCCCCTAATCCTCTTTGTTGCTCTTCTCTGCACTTTTTGTAGAGTCTCCACATCTTTTTTACATCGTGGCGACCAAAACTGGATGCAGGATTCCAAGTGTGGCCTTACCAAGGCGTTACAAAGTGGCATTAACACTTCACGTGATCTTGATTCTGTTTATGCTGCCTATAACCGTGTTGGCTTTTTTGGCAGCTGCGACACACAGACGGCTCACATTTAAATGGTTGTCCACTAGGACTCCAAGATCCCTCTCACAGTTACTACTGTTCTACGTTGCTTCTCTCCTTGATTAGTTTCCACCCGTTGCTTCTTGTCCTGCCTTCAGGGGCTTTGGAGAATAGCTTGACTCCCTCTTCTTTATGGCAGCCCCGGAGATATCAGAACACTGCTATCATGTCTCCCCTAGTCCTTCTTTTCATGCCCAGTTCAGTGGTGGGTTGCCCCCGGTTCGGACCGATTCTATAGAACCGGCAGTAAAACCGGAAGGAGGCTCCACCCACCGATCCCGATGTCATCAGAACGCTTCTGCGCATGCGAACATCCCCATTGCAAACCAGTAGTAAAGGTAATTAGATCCCACCCCTGTCCCAGTTCCTGCAACCGTTCTTCATCTGTTTTAGCCTCCAGGCCCCTAATCCTCTTGGTTGCTCTTCTCTGCGCTCTTTCCAGAGTCTCAACCTCTTTTTTTTTTTAACATCGTGGCCTGGACCAAACCTGGATGTAGTAGTAGCCTCCTCAAAGCACCTTCCCAAGAATGGCGAAGGCCACCAACACGTCCCATGAAGTTAGAGAAGGAAGGCCAGGTTGAATCAAAAAAGCAGACTAGGCCATTCCTCTCCTGAGCCATGCCAAGCCCTTTACATGCACCCGAAGTAGAAGCACGAGGGGCGCTGAGGTAGGGAGTTCAAGAAAAGACGTGCATTGAGCATAGAGGAGGCGCTTCCCGGTGAATGCTTCCCTGTTTGTGATACTTTCTCCTGTTTGCCCCCCCCCAATCTCTTCCCCATCTTCTCGCTTGGTGTTTCCGAGAGAGACTCTCGTCGACTCAGAAAGCTGCAGCGTAGGCCCACGGCGGCTCAACCTTTTCCTCTCCCCGAGCCCCGGTCTAATCAACCCCTATAATTTATGCAGAAAATATGATTTATATTTAATTTCACCACACTTGCATTGTTAATTTGAGATGTAATTAACCCGTCGCCATGACAACTAATTTTGTGATGCCGTAAATTACTGCCGTCTTTTCATCAAAATTCAGTTAGTTTGGCTCCTGTGTGCAATGTACTGATGCAATTAGGTTGCTAAGGGCAACTCCAAAAGTGTTCGATTTCTTTTGTGTATCTGCAGTGGGGCAGAAGCTTTTTATTATTATTTTTTTTTCCTGGTGCCAGTTATTCCCAAAGTCTTGTTTTATTTTGGGGAAGTGAGCCGGGGTGACAGTGGGCCCATAGAGAGAAATGGCGAACAGGAGGACGAGGGGGGGAAAGTCGAGCGGGAAGCTATTCCCGATCTGTCTTTTGATCTTTGCTCTCCTTTTTTCTTCCTCTCTCTTTCTCTTTCTCTCCGCCTGCTTCGGTAATTGTTTTTAAACTCTTTCTTCCCTGTTGAGCTGGCTTGACCCTCCATTCATCTCAAGCCTCGCTCCCGCTCCCCTTCCCACTCACTAAGAAAGAGAGGGCCAAAAAAAAAAATGACTTTATCCAGAGTTTTCGGCCTCGGTAAAGAATTCAACTGCCCCGTCCAGAGGTGGCTACAATCCCTCGGAAATCGTGCACACACGCACTTCTATTTGTGCATGGTGTTGTCTTCTTTACTGCAGATTTAAAACTTGTTTATATAGATTTTTTTTCCTCGCTGCCCCCCTTCTTTATTTAAAACAAAAAACCTGTGTGTTGCTTTTGTCACGTTAATTCCCATTTTGCCAACACCAGGGGCCCAGGCAGACGAGTTACTAAGGAACACAAAATTTTAATTAGTGTATTTTAATCATTCAGGCTTTCCGAGCTAATCCACAGACCCTGGAGAATTCCGGAGATGCAGCTCTGTTCTGCTTTACCATTTATTGTTGAGTCTATTATAATTACTGTTAGCAGGTGGAGACTGGGAGATGTTTATTATGAGTTTTTCATCTTTAGTATAATTACTGGAAAAAAAAAACAAAAATAAAAAGATATCAGTACATTATGTTTTTTAGATATATATTTTTTTTCTAAATAAAGAAAGAATAGAGATTAAAAGCGCGCGCGTGTGTTTGTGCGTTTGTGTGTGTGTGTTTATTCCCACACTTTCCTGGAAAGCATTGCTCAATTAGTGCTGCTCTCTTAAATTATTTATTTGTCTTGTCAAAATGGCAGAACCCAGGACTGGCTCCCCTCTTTTGCAATTTTAAAAACGGTGTTTACTTAATTCCAAAACTTACTTTCTTTTTCTTTTCTTTTCTTTTTTTTTAAATAAAGAAGCTAGAATTCCAAGTTGGTGAGCATTGGGATTGGGCAGGTGGGACGTTTACGGTGGAATCTTAGAGCTCAGCTCTGATCTGGGGCTGATCTGTGCATGGCTTCCTAGATTCATATGAGAGAAGCCGATAGAAGAAGTTAGGAAGGACCAAAGAATAGAATTAGAATTAGAATTAGAATTAGAATTAGAATTAGGAATAGAATAGAGTAGAGTAGAGTAGAGTAGAGTAGAGTAGAGTAGAGTAGAATAGAATAGAATAGAATAGAATAGAATAGAATAGAATAGAATAGAATAGAATAGAATAGAATAGAATAGAATAAGAATGAATAGAGTAGGGTAGGGTAGGATAGGTAGGATAGGATAGGATAAGGATAGGATAGGATAGGATAGGACAGGACAGGACAGGACAGGACAGGACAGGACAGGACAGAACAGAACAGAACAGAACAGAACAGAACAGAACAGAACAGAACAGAACAGAACAGAACAGAATAGAATAGAGACAGTAGAGTAGAGTAGAGTAGAATAGAATAAGAATGAATAGGGTAGGGTAGGATAAGAATAGAATAGAATAGAATAGAATAGAATAGAATAGAATAGAATAGAATAGAATAGAATAGAATAGAATAGAATAGAATAGAATAACAGAGTTGGAAGGGACCTTGGAGGTCTTCTAGTCCAACCCCCTGCTTAGGCAGGAAACCCGACACCACTTCAGACAAATGGTTGTCCAACCTCTTCTTAAAAACTGTCCAGTGTTGGAGCATTCACAACTTCTGGAGGCAAGTTGTTCCACGGATTAATTGTTCTCACTGTCAGGAAATTTCTCCTTAGATCTAGGTTACTTCTCTCCTTGGATTAGTTTCCATCCATTGTTTCTTGTCCTGCCTTCAGGTGCTTTGGAGAATAGCTTGACTCCCTCTTCTTTGGGGCAGCCCCTGAGATATTGGAAGACTGCTATCATGTCTCCCCTGGTCCTTCTTTTCCTTAAACTAGACATGCCCAGTTCCTGCAACCGTTCTTCATAAGTTTTAGCTTCCAGTTCCCTAATCATCTCTGTTGCTTTTCTCTGCACTCTTTCTAGAGTCTCAGCATCTTTTTTACATCGTGGCGACCAAAAGAAGTAGCGTGTGCTTCCTGCATCATTTGGGCTGGCAACCTTGTATTGCTAGCAGGTTTCTTGGGAATTTTGTTTTGTGCCTTCTGAACACAGAAAGTGGTCCCTCTCCTTTCTGTTCTGTTCTGTTCTGTTCTACTCTACTCTGTTTTACTCTACTCTACTCTGTTCTACTCTACTCTACTCTATTGACTTAACAAGTGTGGCAACAATGGTTGTAAAATGGAAATGTAACAAATTTTCTCACTTAGCAACCGGAACTTTGGGCTCAATTGTGGTCGTAAGTCGAGGACTCCCTGTACAAATAGAGGTGTTAAGCCTCTGCTAAATTTAATGGTGTTACATTATCCTTAATAATACTTGACGATGTTAAAATGTATGCTAATTGCTTCTTAGCGATTCAATCTAGAAAAGTATCCTATCTGGCTACTTCAAATAATGCCAGTTTTCAAAAGCATTTTCCATGCCTCATCGGAGGAGATAAAGGATTTTGAAAGGCTTGGAAAACTCATCCAGGCGCGCTTCCCCTTGACTCCACAAAACTTTCCTGGGGGTGCCCGATGTGGCGGGCATCCCTTGGCCCCTGATTTGTTCCCTGATTTGGCAGCTGACAGTCTTTATCCTTAGCTCTGCGCTTCATCCATCGACTCAGCAAATGGTGCCAGTCTGACAGACTGGATGTGAAGTGGACCAGTGGTGGAATTCAAATTTTTTTTTTACTACTACTGGTTCTGTGGGCGTGGCTTGGTGGGCGTGGCAGGGGAAGGATACTGCAAAATCCCCATTCCCACCCCACTCCAGGGGAAGGATACCGCAAAATCCCCATTCCCTCCACACTCCAGGGGAAGGATACCGCAAAATCCCCATTCCCTCCACACTCCAGGGGAAGGATACTGCAAAATCCCCATTCCTTCCCCCACTCCTGGGTGAAGGATATTGCAAAATCTCCATTCCCTCCCCCACTCCTGGGTGAAGGATATTGCAAAATCTCCATTCCCTCCCCCACTCCTGGGCAAAGGATATTGCAAAATCTCCATTCCCACCCCACTCCAGGGGAAGGATACTGCAAAATTCCCATTTCCTCCCCACTCCAGGGGAAGGATACTGCAAAATCTCCATTCCCACCCCACTCCAGGGGAAGGATACTGCAAAATCCCCATTCCCTTCCCAATCCTGGGGGAAGGATATTGCAAAATCTCCATTCCCTCCCCCACTCCAGGGGAATGATACTGCAAAATTCCCATTTCCTCCCCACTCCAGGAGAAGGATACTGCAAAATCTCCATTCCCACCCCACTCCAGGGGAAGGATACTGCAAAATCCCCATTCCCTTCCCAATCCTGGGGGAAGGATATTGCAAAATCTCCACTCCATGGGAAGGATACTGCAAAATGCCCATTCCTCCCCACTCCTGGGGGAAGGATATTGCAAAGTCACCATTCCCTCCCCCACTCCTGGGGAAAGGATATTGCAAAATCCCCATTCTGTGGCCAGCCGGAGGTGGTATTTGCCGGTTCTCCGAACTGCTGAAAGTTTCCGCTACCGGTTCTCCAGAACCTGTCAGAACCTGCTGAATGGCACCTCTGAAGTGGACCATCCTGAGGGTACCAAGCTAAGGAAAAGCCACCCCTTCCCATTTTTTAGCTCACTAGAGAAACCAAGTTTTCAGACGTCTGTTCCCAATTATATATCTTCCTTTTATTTTTATTTATTTTTTTTTGCTTGTTTGGCCCAAAGCTTGTATTTTCGTTGATCTAGTAGCTCTTGGCTGAAAAACATGTGGGAAATCCTTTCCAAATCGGGAACTCTTGGATTACTTTGGTTGTGCAAGAGAGGAGTGTGTGGCTGTTAAGGATAGTGGCCTGAGATTACCTCAGCTACTCCCAGCTAGGCTATTCCTGCCATCCCGCCAAATCCTTCACAGTTCCCTCCCCCCCTTTTCTTACTTCCTACTTAACAAGATACGAATCGAATGCTTTATTTAGCCAGGTGCGATTAGACACGCAAGGAATTTATCTCCTTGTGGGTCTCCTTGCTTGCCAATATTTGAGGGGCTGCCAGAAAGAAGAGGGGGAGGGGAGGTGTCAACCTATTCTCCAAAGCACCTGGAATCCAAGACAAGAAGCAACAGATGGAAACTAACCAAGGGGAGAAGCAACCTGGATATAAGGAGAAATTTCCTAACGGTGAGAACAGTTACCCTGTTTTCCCCCAAATAAGACACCCCCTGATAATAAGCCTAATCGGGCTTTTGAGCGCATGGCAATAAGGCCAAGCGCTTATTTCAGGATTCAAAAAAATATATAAGACAGGATCTTATTTTCGGGGAAACACGGGGGAGAGAGAGAGAGAGAGAGAGAGAGAGAGAGAGAGAGATACCCTGTTTCCCCCCAAAATAAGACATCCCCTGATAATAAGCCCAATCACGCTTTTGAGCGCATGGCAATAAGGCCAAGCGTTTATTTCAGGGTCCAAAAAAAATATAAGCAGGGTCATATTTTCAGGGAAACATGAGAGAGAGGGGGGGGGGAGAGAGATAGATACCTTGTTTCACCCCAAAATAAGACACCCCCTGATAAATAAGCCCAATCGGGCTTTTGAGCGCATGGCAATAAGGCCAAGCGCTTATTTCAGGGTTCAAAAAAATATAAGACAGGGTCTTACTTTCGGGGAAACACGGTACTTGCCTCCAGAAGTTGTGGTTTTCTCCATCACCAGTGGTTTTTAAGAAGAGGCTGGAAAGCCACTTGTCTGGAATAGTATAGTGTCTCCTTCTTATGCAGGGGGTTGGACTAGAACAGGGGTCAGCAACCTGTGGCTCTGGAGCCGCATGTGGCACTTTCATTCCTCTGCTGCGGCTCCCTGTCGCTCAAAATATGCGCCACAACTGCCAATGTGCGACACCCACCGACGTGCAATTTATTAAGCTTTTCGATCCCCGGTAGCCCAATCATGGATAAATCCAAGAAAAGAAAAGTTTGAGAAGAAAACAGAATCTTTAATTCAACTATATATGATAGTTCTGTGGCCACTCATGAAATAGTCAGGCACGGGAAGAGTTTTTGTGGCTCCCGGTGTTTTCTTTTCTGTGGGAAATGGGTCCAAATGGCTCTCTTGAGTGTTTAAGGTTGCCGACCCCTGGACTAGAAGACCTCCAAGGTCCCTTCCAACTCTATTATTCTGTTAAATCTTCTTCCCACCTTCTGCTTCCATCTGAAGCCGAACCAAAATATTTTTTCCCTCTCGGGTGACAATTTTCATCTCTGTAGAAAAATATTGCCTCTCTGACAGAAGTGGCTGAACTCGGGTAGAGAAGGAAAAACTTTGGAAGCAGGGCTGAGAATGATTGAGCTATGCATGTAAGAATTTGGACTGTAGGTTGATGGCAGTGGTGAAATCCAATTTTTTTTTACTATCGGTTCTGTGGGCGTGGCTTGGTGAGCGTGGCAGGGGAGGGATACTGCAAAATTCCCATTCCCTCCCCACTCTGGGGCCAGCCAGAGGTGGTATTTGCCAGTTCCCCGAACTACTCAAAATTACCGCTACCGGTTCTCCAAACTACTCAAAATTTCTGCTACTGGTTTTCCAAACTACTCAAAATTTCCGCTACTGGTTCTATGAACTACTCAAAATTTCCGCTACCGGTTCTCTGTACTACTCAAAATTTCTGCTACCGGTTCTCCGAACTACTCAAAATTTCCGCTACCGGTTCTCCGAACTACTCAAAATTTCTGCTACCGGTTCTCTGAACTACTCAAAATTTCCGCTACCGGTTCTCCGAACTACTCAAAATTTCCACTACCGGTTCTCCGAACTACTCAAAATTTCTGCTACCGGTTCTCCGAACTACTCAAAATTTCTGCTACCGGTTCTCCGAACTACTCAAAATTTCCGCTACCGGTTCTCCGAACTACTCAAAATTTCCACTACCGGTTCTCCGAACTACTCAAAATTTCCGCTACCGGTTCTCCGAACTACTCAAAATTTCTGCTACCGGTTCTCTGAACTACTCAAAATTTCCGCTACCGGTTCTCCGAACTACTCAAAATTTCCACTACCGGTTCTCCGAACTACTCAAAATTTCCGCTACTGGTTCTCCGAACTACTCAAAATTTCTGCTACCGGTTCTCCGAACTACTCAAAATTTCCGCTACCGGTTCTCCGAACTACTCAAAATTTCCACTACCGGTTCTCCAAACTACTCAAAATTTCCGCTACTGGTTCTCCAAACTACTCAAAATTTCTGCTACCGGTTCTCCGAACTACTCAAAATTTCCACTAACGGTTCTCCAAACTACTCAAAATTTCTGCTACCGGTTCTCCGAACTACTCAAAATTTCCGCTACCGGTTCTCCGGAACCTGTCAGAACCTGCTGAATTTCACCCCTGGTTGATGGGACTTCACACGTATACCCAGACGAGCGCTTGGGGCTTTGAATAACCGGACCACCCTCATCCCTCCCTACTTAGTGACATGTCCCACCTCACATCATGTTGATGCGGCTAATAATGATCCTGTGCAGGGATCGGGCACAAAAGGTGGAGACCGTGTGTCTTGTTTCTGGGTCCTTGAAGTAGCAGGGATGCCGCGTAAGACAAGGTGAGTCCCTGATGCTCAAGCGCCAACTTTCCGTCCTTCCCACGTGTTGCCATCCTGGCCAGAAGGTTGCCTGGCCCTTCAAAGGAAGCCTCCCCCAGCCTTCCGTTCATCTTTATTAAGACTTCAAGTGCCGGCAGGCAACTCCATTAAAAAGCCATTTGCCTTTTGTGCTTAAGCTGCTCCACACCCCACACTCGCACCCAGAGTCTCTCCCCTTCACCACCACCAAGCAGCTGCCTCTTGCTCAAGCAAGGACATTGACCGCATTGTCAAATGACATGCATACTTGGCAACCTGGCCAAAACAGGGGGGGCTCCCCATAGCAACTTGCCCAGTTCATTCACTTCTTCGAAGCAAAGTGTGCCTCGGGGGGGGGGGGAAGAGTGTATCTGTTAAGCTCAGGGGTGAAATGCTCCCGGTTCGGACTGGATCGCCCGATCCGGTAGCAGCGGGTGGTACGAGAGAACTGGTAGCGGATGGAGACGGGTGGTACGGAGAACCAGTAGCAAAAATCCCTGGCCCCCACTCCCCATGCCCAGCTGAGCCGCACAATCATCAGAGGCTTTTTTTTTTTTTTTACTTTTAAAAGCATTTTTTCTACAACCTCTTCGGCTGAAAAAATGCTTTTAAAAGTAAAAAAAAAATCCTCTGATGATTGCGCGGCTCAGCTGGGATCATCAGACCCTTTTAAAAGCATTTTTTCTACAACCTCTTCGGCTGAAAAAATGCTTTTAAAAGTAAAAAAAAAAGCCTCTGATATCGCGCGGCTCAGCTGGGACCGTCAGAGGCTTTTCAAAGCATTTTTTCTACAACCTCTTGAGGTTGCAGAAAAAAATGCTTTGAAAAGCCTCTGACGATCCCAGCTGAGTTGCCTGATCGTCAGAGGTGTTTAAAAGAAAAAAAGTGTCAGCACTAGAGTAAATGCAGCTTGAAACCTGACAAAAGGCCTCTGCTGATCAGGCAACTCAGCTGGGATCGTCAGAGACTTTTGAAAGCATTTTTTTTTACAACCTCTTCGCTGAAGAGGTTGTAGAAAAAATGCTTTGAAAAGTAAAAAAAAAAAAAAATGGCCACGCCCACCCAGTCACATTACCCTCTCCCCCACCAAGCCATGCCCACAGAACCGGTAGCAACAAATTTTAGATTTCACCACTGGTTAAGCTCCTTAACACTTCCTTCCCCAAAAATGCCCCTTTAAATCAATCAATCCAATCAATCAATCAATCAGGTAGACATAAGCACCTGATTTTTGTCCCTTTTCTCTTATTTGGAAAGGAGTTAGGGTTGTGCAGAGCTTCGGTTGGCAGCCAAGTCCTCCCGCTTGGGGACAATCCCGGCAGTGCCACCGAGGGCCTCCTTAACCTTCGCCCCTTCTCAAACACCTGGCACGTTTCCCCTGCATTCCACCATGTGCCCATCTTGGCCCTTCGCCTACAGGGCGCACCACGCTGAATTCTCCCAGGCTCACTCGGCATTTTATTTTGGAGGTGGGGCAGTTGGATGTGCCCAGGGCCTGGCACCGTGCCCGCAGAAGGGCTGTTCCTCAGTTGCATGTCAGTGCTTGGCGGGCCCGGTCGAATCCCCCCCATCTTCTCCCCCCAGCCACTGGGCAGGCTGCCCAAGATGGGGGTTCTTGCTTTCCTTTCAGTCTGCTTGGCAGGAAGCCCGAGCGTGATTCAAAACCAGCGTGCGAGAATGGTGTGTGTGGGGGGGAAAGTCTGCAAGAGAGCGCACGGTGGCCATTGCACCTACTTGTAACCCCCTGCAGTCGTGCTTGGCATCCGGCTGTTAGCTCTTCTAGGTGGAAGGATGCGTGCTGATCTGGGGACCAAGCATTCAGCTTTCAAACGTTCAGTCTTCCCGGTTTTGGAGACGTTGCGTTTCCTTCAGCAGTTTTTATTTATTTATTTATTTATTTATTTATTTATGTATTTATTTATTTATTTATTTATTTATTCATTCATTCATTCATTCATTCATTCATTCATTCATTCATTCATTTATTGGTTTGATTTATATACCGCCCTTCTCCGGAGACTCAGGGCGGCTTACAATGCGTTAAGCAATAGCCTTCATACTTTTTTGTATATACCTGCTTAGTAGGACTTTTGGGCCCCCCCCCAAGCGGTGTTCTTTTTTATACAAAGTCAGCTTATTGCCTCCCCACAATCCGGGTCCTCATTTGACCTACCTTGGAAGGATGGAAGGCTGAGTCAACCTTGAGCCTGGTGAGATTCGAACTCGCAGTAATTGCAGGCAGCTGGCAGCTAAGTGCTAACTAACAGCACTTTAGTCCGCTGCGCCACCAAGGCTCTTATCCATGGATCTTCTTCTGTCAAGCTCAGAAGAGGAATGGTATAGATGTGGGGTCTCCAACCTTGTCAACTTTAAGCCTGGAGGACTTCAACTCCCAGAATTCCCCAGCCAGCTTTGCCTGGGATGACTGAGAATCTCCATAGTCTTTTTTCTTTGTTTCGGCTTCTGGGAATCCTCCTGGCCTCTGAGGTGTTTGCTATTTCCCTAGCTTCGTGTCATCTGCAGAGTCAATAATCATGCGTCTTCTCTAACCCCTCATCCAACAAGCCTTTTATAAATATATTGATCACCCTGGGGTCTGAAAGGGGGCCATGGGGGCATACCAGTTGACACTTCCCTCCAATTTGACCCAGTCCTAACAGAATAACAGAATTGGAAGGGACCTTGGAGGTCTTCTAGTCCAACCCCCTACTCAAGCAGGAGACGCCTTCAGGCAAAAGGTTGCCCCATCTCTTCTTAAAAACCTCCTGTGCGGGAGCAGACTTGGGGGTCTGCTTCGGCCTCCTGGTATGGGGCTTTGGGGGAAGGCTGGAGGGAAGTGCCACTGGTGGCGAAGAGCCGGAAGGCCTCGTTCCAGTGGGACTGCCTCATGGCCTGGAACTGGCTGACCATCTCAGCCCGCTGAGCCTCCAGGCGCCGGTACCTGGCCTTGCACTCCCGCAGGTCTTCCCTCTGCTTGGAAAGCCTATGCTCCTAGTCCTCAGTGAGGTGCTTCTTCTGAGCCTCCTTCTCAGTCAGATCCAATTTGAACTGAGCTGTTTTGCCAACTCTTTTTCACGGTGGCTGCTTAGCTCCAACAGCTGCTTCCTGTTGGGGCCCTAAGGAGCCCGGGCGGGCAGGCGAGGAGTAGCTGGGAGGGGAGGGGTGAGTAGAGGCCGGCGAGGCGCCCCTCGACGTGAGTGACATCAAGTTGGCTACGCCCACCCAGTCACATGACCACTTAGTCACGCCCACCCAGCCGGTCATTAAGCAAATCGTATTAGTGGTCTGCAAGATTTAAAATTATGAATTTAGTGGTCCCTGAGATCTGAAAGGTTGGGGACCCCGGGACTAGATGACTCTGTTACTGTTAATACTGTTAATAGTTCCAACCTCCTTTTAAGAATCCGGTGGGAGATTTTGACCAATTTCTAAGATGAGCCGAAGAGTCCAAGCTGATCCATCACTTGCTCGTGTTTACTTGGACATCGAGCCTCACTTGGTGCAACTGTACCTTTTCCTTTTGCAAAATGGGCTCCGCACTGCAGTCTCAAGTGTTCTAATGGAATCCAAACAGCGTCCGAGATAAGATTAAATTCCACAGATTTTTTTTCCCTCTCTCTCTCTCTCTCTCTCTCCAAAACTATTTTCAAATGGTTCACTTTTTAAAAGGAGATAGGACCTGGTCCATTGGTGTTTACAGGTTTCCCCCTACAAACCTGAAGATCGTATATGACCAGGAGTGGGCTTCAAAATTCTTTAGCAAAGGGTTCTCTGCCTGGTTGCTGGGTGGACGTGGCCATGGTGGGCATGGTTTTTGCCCTCCCCGGGCTTCAGAGGCTTTCCTCGAGTCTCCGGGAGAGCGAAAACGGCCTCCCCAGGCTCCGGAGGCCCTCTGGAGGCCGGAAACGGGCCTGTTTCCAGCCTTCCCAAACTTCCAGTAGGCCCATTTTTCACCCTTCCTGAGCCTCCATTCATGCCCTTCACGCGCATCCATAACGGGCCGCATGGGGACTCCTGGGAGGGGCGGGGTGGGCGGGGCCAGCCAGGAGTTGGATTTGGAGGTTCTCCGAACTGCACAGAATCTTAGCTAGAGGTTCTCCCGAACCCCCAGCAGCCCCACCCCTGTATATGACACATCTCAGCTTTGGACCCCGGGGTCATTTTCAAGACTCCCATCACCGGCTTATCTGGCTCTTCAAGTAAACATACTTGAAGTAGGACACCCTGTTATCAGACAGGGCTTCCTCTCCATCTATCCTTCCCCCCCCCCAAAGGATGGAAAACTCTCCCAGCGTCAGGACATTTAAAAACCCACCCAGTTGCTGAGTGTCAGGGCCGGATTTTCCTATAGGCTAACTAGGCTTCAGCCTAGGGCCTCAAGATCAAGAGGGACCTACATTCTAATTGTTAGCAAAATTAAAATTACACTTTCACTGTAGGTGAAAGGGCCTCATAAGTGGAATAGCTTAGGGCCTCTTTCCATCTAAATCCGGCCCTGTTGGCAGTGAATGTCGCCGTCTTTGACTCTCCGTGCCAGCCTTGGGCAGAGCTATGGGCGAACACCCTGTTCCCCGTGCCTTCTTTCTCATTTCTCACCTATCCATTGGGACTCGCCAGGATGTATGCCCAGAATGACATGGAAGGAAGGAAGGAAGGAAGGGAATCTGCCCAGAAAAAAAAAAAAAAAAAAGAAAGGATGAATTCCAGGTGTATCAGGATCTTAAAGGAAAGCAAAAGCTCTGTGGGAGAAATCGGCGCACGGTGTTCTTGTTTTCTCAAATTGGTTGATTTGTAGGATATAGGCTTGGGGGCATTGTGGTAACCTAGTGACTCGGCTCCTTAATTCTCCGACTCCGGCGTGAAGGTAAATAATAACAGTCTTATCTTTCAGAGCTGGTGTGGCAACGGTACAGGGAAAGCAAAACCGTTGAGCAGTTGAATACTGTAAAAATGGCACAGTGAATTGTGACGTTGTGATCGGTAGACATCTCACTCTCTGGGCGATCCTGCTTGTGCCAAACGAGGATTAAGGTTTTGAATAGAATAGAATAGAATAGAATAGAATAGAATAGAATAGAATAGAATAGAATAGAATAGAATAGAATATTGGAATGAAGAATGGAATGGAATGGAATGGAATGGAATAGAATAGAATAGAATAGAATAGAATAGAATAGAATAGAATAGAATAGAATAGAATAGAATAGAATAGAATAGAATAGAATAGAATAGAATAGAATATTGGAATGAAGAATGGAATGGAATGGAATGGAATGGAATAGAATAGAATAGAATAGAATAGAATAGAATAGAATAGAATAGAATAGAATAGAATAGAATAGAATAGAATAGAATAGAATATTGGAATGAAGAATGGAATGGAATGGAATGGAATGGAATGGAATGGAATAGAATAGAATAGAATAGAATAGAATAGAATAGAATGGAATGGAATAGAATAGAATAGAATAGAATAGAATAGAATAGAATAGAATAGAATAGAATAGAATAGAATAGAATAGAATAGAATAGAATAGAATAGAATAGAATTCTTTATTGGCCAAGTGTGATTGGACACACAAGGAATTTGTCTTGGTGCATAAGCTCTCAGTGTACATAAAAGACAAGATACGTTCGTCAAGAATCATAAGGTACAACACTTAATGGTAGTCATAGGGTACAAATAAGCAATCGGGAAACAATTTCAATATAAATCGTAAGGATGCAAGCAACAAAGTTACAGTCATACAGTCGTAAGTGGGAGGAGATGGGTGGTGGGAACGATGAGAAGATTAATAGTAATGCAGACTTAGTGAATAGTTTGACAGTGTTGAGGGAATTATTTGTTGAGCAGAGTGATGGCGTTCGGGGAAAAACCTGTCCTTGTGTCTAGTTGTTCTGGTGTGCAGTGCTCTATAGCGTCGTTTTGAGGGTAGGAGTTGAAACAATTTATGTCCAGGATGCGAGGGGTCTGTAGATATTTTCCCAGCCCTCTTTTTGACTCGTGCAGTAGACAGGTCCTCCATGGAAGGCAGGTTGGTAGCCATTGTTTCTTCTGCAGTTCTAATGATCCTCCGAAGTCTCTGTCTGTCTTGTTGGGTTGCAGAGCCAAACCAGACAGTTATGGAGGTGCAGATGACAGACAGACTTGGATTCTCCAAGATGGCGCTGCCGAAGGCTGCCTCGGGGAAATGCTCTCTAAGGTTTCGTAGTCCTTAAAAAGGGACTCAAGGGGAGGGAGTCAAGCTATTCTCCAAAACATCTGAGGGCAGGATGAGAAGCAATGGGTGGAAACTAATCAAGGAGAGAAGCAACTTAGAACTAAGGAGGAATTTCCTGACAGTGAGAACAATTAATCCGTGGAACAACTTGCCACCAGAAGTTGTGAATGCTCCAACACTGGGAGTTTTTAAGAAGAGGTTGGATAACACTTTGTCTGAAGTGCTGTAGGGTTTCCTGCCTAAGCAGGGGGTTGGACTAGAAGACCTCCAAGGTCCCTTCCAACTCTGTTTATTCTATTCTATTCTATTCTATTCTATTCTATTCTATTCTATTCTATTCTATTCTATTCTATTCTATTCTATTCTATTCTATTCTATTCTATTCCTTATTCTATCCCCTATTCTATTCTATTCTATTCCACAAAACAGGGAAAATACTGCAACTCCACAGTTTGTGTTTCTTCAGCTGCCTGCTTCTCACCCTCTAACCACCCTCTCCTTGTTTTGGCACTTCCCTTTATTCTTTTAATACACACACACACACACAAACACTAACACACAAGCTCTTAAAAGTAGCTCCGTAATTTAGTAGCTGGGTGAACTCTTGTTTCAAAGGTTAATATGAAAATCTGGAACGGATTACTTAAAAACCTATACTTACACCCGCTATTAAAATGATGACGATGATTACTTCTTTTCTTTCTTTTTAGAGGTGGCTGTTTTGCGGCTGCAGAATTAATTTTAAAATGCCAGGGTTTGGGGTTTTTTGTTTGTTTTGTTTTGTTTTGTTTGTTTGTTTTTTTCTCCTTGAGAAATCCAATAAGAAATTGAGCCAGCAGAGCAATCTGCAAACTGTCTTGGCACAGAGGAAAGTGTGTCTTTTCAATTGGTGAAGGGGAAAAAAAAATATGGGCCTTAACTGAAACCATATGGCAGTGCACTTGAGAGAAATCTGCTGAAAAGCGAAGGGAGGGAGGGAGGGGGAACACGCGCCAGGCAGAGGCAACAGGCGAGCTTTCGGCATGTGGTTGGGAAGGAAGGAGGGGAGGAAGGAAGGAAGGAAGGAAGGAAGGAAGGAAGGAAGGAAGAGGAGGAGAAGGGAGGAAAGAAGGCAGAGAGGGAAGGAAGGAAGGAACAGAAGGAGAAGGGAGGAAGAAAGGAAGGAGAAGGGAGGGAGGATGAAAGAAGGCAGGCAGGCAGGAAGGAAGGCAGGAAGAAAGGGAAGGAAGGAGGGAGGAAGAAGGAAGGCAGGCAGGAGGGAGGGAGGGAAGGAAGGAAGAGTATGAGAAGGTAGGAAAGAAGGCAGGAAGGAAGGCAGGGAGGAAAGGAAGGAAGGAAGAGAAGGAGAAGGGAGGAAGGAAAGAAGGCAGGAAGGAAGGAGAAGGGAGGGAGGGACAAAAGAAGGCAGGCAGGAAGAAAGTGGAGAAGAAGGGAAGGAAGGAGGAAGGCAGGAGGGAGGGAAGGAAGAGGAGAAAGAAGGAAGGAAGGCAGGAGGGAGGGAGGGAAGGAAGGAAGAGGAGGAGAAGGAAGGAAGGAAGGCAGGAGGGAGGGAAGGAAGGAGGGAGGAGGAAGGAAGGAAGGAAAGGAGGAAGGAAAGGAGGAAGGTTGGGAGGGAGGGTATACGGGGCAGGTGCCCCTCTTGAGCGGGTAAGTGGGTAAGAAGGGATCAATTTTAGAAGCAGGCATTAGCCGAGGACAAACTTTGAAAAAAAATTAAAACAGTATTTTGTCCCAAAGCACATTTCAGCCCCTCGTATTCTGTTTTGGCCTACCTCAATCGGTCGTGCGAAGCAGCCCTGTGAAATGAAAACAAAAAACCTGCCGCGTTGTGTTTGTGTATACCTGGGCAGTAGTGGCTCTATCACATCCCTCCCCTTTGCTGAGTTGAGTAGGTTGGGCGAGCTCTTATCTCTTCCCAGCCCTTTTCAATGTTACAAAGGCCCCTTTTGGCTTATTTCCACTCTTCCTATCACCCCCAAAGGTTAACGAATAGTGGAGCAACGGTACCCGTATGTTAGCTAAAGGATGGCTTCTCCCCAGTGGTAGGATTCAGCCGGTTTGCACCACTTCAGGAGAACCGGTTGTTAACTTTCTGAGCAGTTTGGCAAACTGGTTGTTGGAAGAAATCATTAGGGCAGAGAACCGGTTGTTAAATTACTTGAATCCCACCACTGCTTCTGCCTGATGTAGGCCTATCCCCCTCTTTTCTGTAGATGCGCCTGAGCTTGGCTGTTATACCGCAGGTGCTTTTTCAGAAGGCAACTGGACTCCCTTTGTTTTTCCTTGAAGGGGTTTCGCTTCCCATCCGAGAAGCTTCTTCCGTTTCTGAGTGAATGGCGGAGAAGGGAAGGGATTCGGCCAGAACTAAAGAAGGCTTCTCAGATGAGGTGGGGGAAAAGGCCAATCTTTTGGGACAAACATGACCTGCAGAAGCCGTATGTCTTCACATCTCATCTAATTCCCAACCAACCTGTCCACTAGACCCGTGATGGCGAACCCAGAGGTGGCACGCAGAGGCCTCTCTGTGGGCACGCGCACCATCGCCAGCTGCTTTTCTGGTTTCCGGCGCGCTGGCCAGCTGGTCTTTGTGGAAAACAGCCTTGAAATTGTCTGGAAAACGGCCCCAAAACAGGCTGTTTTTGGGGCTGTTTTTTGAGCTGCTTTTCAGGCCGTTTTCCAGGCAGTTTCCTGGGCCATTTTTCAGGCTGTTTTTGGCCCGAAAAACGCCCCCAAAACGCCCTGAAAAATGCCCTGAAAATGTCCTGAAAAATGCCCTGAAAACGGTCCCAAAAACGACCCAAAAAAGAGGCACGTGTGCGCCAGCCAGCTGCTTTTCGGGTTTCCGGCACTCTGGCGCACGCAGAGGGATGCATGTTCCGGTTTGGGCACTCGGTGCCGAAAAGGTTCGCCATCGTTGCATTAGACATATCCGTCAGGTACCAGGTTGGGGAAGAGCCTTGGTAGTACAGTGGTCTAAGGCACCCTGTTATTAAGCTGGTTATTAAGACCAGCTGCCTGCAATTACTGCAGGTTCGAATCTCGCCAAGGCTCAAGGTTGACTCAGCCTTCCATCCTTTCTAAGGTAGGTTAAATTGAGTACCCAGTTTGTGGGGGCAATAAGCTGACTTTGTATAAATATACAAAAGGATGAAGGCTATTGCTGAGCACATTGTAAGCCGCCCTGAGTCTCCGGAGAAGAGCGGCATATAAATCAAATTAAAAAAAAAAAAAGGCTAAATAGCAGGCAGAAGTGGGAAATGAACAATCGGAGACCCTGGAGAACGGTTCCCAGCCAGCATCAAGTGTTTCTTGCTGTGTGTTAGTCTTGCAACTAAATCAAAGAGTGAAGTTCAAAGATTCCTGTTTAAATTCTTCTGGTGACAGAAAGGGACTTCATTTCAAGGAGTAGCTAGAGGCAACAAAGCGGGATCCTTTTGCGCCTCTTTGTACAAAGGTTGGCCCAGCCGCAAAGAAAGCTAGTGCTGTCTGTAAATTTTATTGAAAGTGTACACGGAACATAAAAACTAACACAAATCAATGCAGAGTGGAAGGAAAGGGAAGGGAAAGGGAAAGGGAAAGGGAAAGGAAAGGAAAGGAAAGGAAAGAAGAAAAAGAGAGAGAGGGAGGGAGGAAAGAAAAGAAAGAAAGAAGGAAGGAAGGAAGGAAGGAAAAGAGGAAGGGAGGAAAGAAAAGAAGGAAGGAGGATGGATAGAAGGAAGGAAGGAAAAGAGAGAGGTAGGAAAGAAAAGAAAGAAGGAAGGAAGGAAAAGAGAGAGGGAGGGAGGAAAGAAAAGGAAGAAGGAAGGAAGGAAGGAAAAGAGGGGGAAGGAGGGAGGAAAGAAAAGAAGGAAGGAGGAAGGAAGGAAAAGAGAGGGCAGGAGGGAGGAAAGAAAAGAAGGAAGCAAGGAAGGAACGAAGGAAACTTCCGATTTTCTGTGCAGCAAATATAATTATAAAATTACCTCTTTCTGAATACAAAAAAGCTTACTTTTTTCTATTAACCATTTCCCCCCCCCCCCAATCATCAAAAGCACAAGTGCGCTTTTTGCACTTTGCAGATCTGCAAAGAACTTCAAGTCAGCCATAAAAATGTATAAAGAAACCCAAACGATCTGTTAAAATGGTGTTTTGCTTAGATAGGCCTATAGCTCCCGCGGTGGCACTGATGCCACGGACAGTTCTTATTGGATTGTGCTTGTTTTTCAGTCGCTAAATTGTGCCCTACTCTTTGCAATCCCATGGACCGCAGCGCGCCAAGCTCTCCTGTCCTCCACTGTCTCCCGGAGCCTGCCCAAACTCACGTTCGTTGTGTCGACGACACCATCTAACCATCTCATCCTCTGCCATTCCCTTCTCCTTTTGCCTTCAATCTTTCCCAACATCGGGGTCTTTCCCAATGTCGGATGCAACAGGAATAACAGAATAACAGGCTTGGAAGGAACCTTGGAGGTCTTCTAGTCCAAACTGGAAGACCTCCCCCATGCCATTTCAAGAAAAATAACGTAATCTAGTTCTACCACAACCTTTCTCCGATATTGGCGGGCCGTTCCAGGGACTGCCACCTCTGGCGTACTTTGTGATCACAAACCAAAGGATCGTCCGGATGAAAAAAGAAGTGTGTTAAATTTTAAATGTGGTGGAATTCAAATTTTTTTACTACCGTTTCTGTGGGCATGGCTTGGTAGGTGTGGTGTGGCTTGGTGGGCGTGGCTGGGGAAGGAGACTGCAAAGTCTCCATTCCCTCCCCACTCCAGGGAAAGGATACTGCAAAATCCCCATTCCCTCCCCACTCCAGGGGAAGGATATTGTAAAATCTCCATTCCCTCCCCACTCCTGGGGGAAGGATACTGCAAAATCCCCATTCTCTCCTCACTCCTGGGGGAAGGATACTGCAAAATCTCCATTTCCTCCCCACTCCAGGAGAAGGACATTGTAAAATCCCCATTCCCTCCCCACTCCTGGGTGAAGGATACTGCAAAATCTCCATTCTCTCCCCACTCCTGGGGGAAGGATACTGCAAAATCTCCATTCCCACCCCACTCCAGGGGAAGGATACTGCAAAATCCCCATTCCCTCCCCACTACTGGGGGAAGGTTATTGCAAAATCTCCATTCCCACCCCACTCTGCGGCCAGCCAGAGGTGGTATTTGCCGGTTCTCCGAACTACTCAAAATTTCCGCTACCGGTTCGCCAGAACCTGTCAGAACCTGCTGAATAGCACCCCTGGCTCTAACCCAGTTTTGCATAACTGTGAACTGTAAATCAGAATTTAAGCAGATCGAGGCATGGTTTTGAAAGTTTGCGTTGTGGCTGCAGTCCAGGTCTACATTGTAGAGAAAGCTCGTGAAAAGTTCCCTATGGTTTGGGAAGCCGGGTAGAACACATTTTACTGGCTGGGGGAAAAAACAAACAAACTGAAAAGCGCATGAAATCCCAACTTGACAGATTCACCCGGCTGACCTGGAGGGCAAGTCCTGTGCCTGTTGCTTTTTTTTTCTCATCTCCTGCCACCCGTCTTCCCAGGAAAACGGGGGCTGCTGAGCCAACTTTCTCTTTTCCCCCTCGCTGCCGATTTTCCTGTCTCTGGCGCTCATCCCTCCCTCCCTCCCTCCCTGTGAGAACACCCAGCTTCCCGACTGTCTTCTGCCTACTGACATGTGTTCCCCATTAGACCTTAATTTCAGAAGATTTACAACACATTAAGTAATTTGTAGGTTATTTCAACTTTAATCTGCTGAAGTCAAGAAAAATCAAGATTAAATTCAAAACACACGGTTCTTCAAAGGACTGGGAGGTGGGGGGGATGCTTGCCAAGCCCCACAGCCATCCCAATTCACGGTCTGCCCCAGAAGTTGCCAAGTGACGCAGAGAGACTAAAGAGATAAGAAAGCTCTCTGGGCGAAGTGTAGAATATTGCGGTGGGCTCTATTGCTCCGTGATGGGAAGACCTGCTCGGTACTCCGTGGCAGGGGTGAAATCCAGCAGGTTCTGACAGGTTCTGGAGAACCGGTAGTGGAAATTTTGAGCAGTTCGGAGAACCGGTAGCAGAAATTTTCAGTAGTTCAGAGAACTGGCAAATATCACCTCTGGCTGGTCCCAGAGTGGGATGGGAATGGGATTTTGCAGTATCCTTCTCCTGCCACGCCCACCACACCACACCCACCAAGCCACACCCACAGAACTGGTAGTAAAACAAATTTGGATTTCACCACTGCTCCGTGGATCTCGGATTCAAGTCCTACTGCCACCTGTTCAGAAAGGAACGAGACGTTCTTTCCATCCATCCATCCATCCATCCATCCATCCACGATGGAAGTTCTTGTTTAGGTGAAGGAAACCATGATCTGTAAACACCTGGATTTGTGTCAGGTGTATTTTGGAACACAAGCTTTGCTTTCCCTTGGTAGCTTCGTAAAAATCAGGCTTTTGTTTAGCAGGGAAGAGAATGGCTGTGAGTTCTCCAGCATCAGAGGAGACAGGTGGGTCAATCTGTAACCTACCTGATACCTCGTTCTGTCTAACCAAGGGGAACTGAACCCCAGCACAAGGATTTGCGCCCTCTTGAAATTTTTCTCTGCATTTCCCACTGTTGCAATTTGTGGACGTGACCCAATTGGTAGCTCCTATAGTTTAATAGAGGGATTCATTGTCTCAGTGGCCAAGACACTGAGTTGTCGATCAGAAAGTTCGGCAGTTCGGCGGTTCGAATCCCTAGTGTCGCGTCATGGGGTGAGCTCCCGTGACTTGTCCCAGCTTCTGCCAACTTAGCAGTTCGAAAGCACGTTAAAAAAAAAAATGCAAGTAGAAAAATAGGGACCACCTTTGGTGGGAAAGGAACAGTGTTCCGTGAGCCTTTGGCATTGAGTTATGCCGGCCACATGACCATGGAGACGTCTTTGGACAGTGTTGGTTCTTCGGCTTTGAAACGGAGATGAGCACTGCCCCCTAGAGTCGGGAACGACTAGCACGTATGTGCGAGGGGAACCTTTACCTTTACCTTTTTATAGTTTAATAATTTGAACTAACGGACTCGTGTTGGATGCACGTCCGCCAAGGAACGACCAGTCAGTTGCAGGCCACGTTCTGTCTCTGAGCCGCGACCGGATTTGGGCAGATCCCGGATTGGGATCGGCCCGTGCTCGGAAGTGAAGTCTCTCTGGCTGATGGGAGATGGAATCCACCCGGCCAATCAGGGAGGAAAAATGGTGGGGCGGAAGGAGCTTCCTGCGGAGAGAGGGAGGCATCCTTTCCTTGGGCCAGGCCAGGGGATGCGGTGGCCAAGCAGGCAGGCGTATCCAGGCACGGCAGGCAGGTACCGCCATGACTGCCCTGCCTCCCCTCGCTTGTCTCCCAGTCCTGGATCATGGCTTCCAGCACGCTGGAGATGGAGGAGACCCTATGAAAATGATGATATGTGACAATCAGTCACAGCAATTAGTGTTTTGGTTAACAGGCCTTTTTTGTTTTCTCTCACCCAGACAGAATGTCACAAATAAATCCTCGCCTGCATTTGCATATTAATTGGATCGGAGACGTCAAGCATCTTTCATTAAAGAAAATGATCTGCATATTTGGAGACATAAAATAGTTATTTTGATGGGTTTTTCCCCTCCCCCCCCTCCCTAAGATCAGGGGGTGGGGGAGGAAGGTGATGGGAGCAGTGGAAATTGAGGTAGAATGAAAAAAGATTCTTAACCCCTCGCGGCCTGCGACAAACTTGCTGCCGAGCGAGGAGACATCAAAATAAATAAATCGCGCCCGCTGGAATGTATACGGGGCATCGCTTTCCTTTTGCAGCATGGATACGTTCCCTCCGTAAAGGTTCTTTTTCCATTCGGACCAGCAGAGATTCCTAAACGGCACGAATCTTTCCCTAATATAGCCAGAGGCATGAAATGCTCCCAAGCTTGCTGAGTGGAGCAGTTCAGAGTTGAAAACAGTCTGGTTCAGAAGAGTATTTCCTTTTTCACCTGAATTATCGCTCGCGGAAGGGAGGCCACGCCGACGCAGGAACAACTTTTCCCCCCTCGTGACGTGGGGTGCTTCGATTCCACAAAGGGAGCAATTGTTCTTGGCCCATGCAAGAGAGAAGAAACAAGGGGAGGTATGAACCGAGTACCAAGAGAAGAGAGAGCAATTCTCGTAAATACTCCAGAAAAGAACATTCTAATCAAGTGTGGCTGGGAAATATTCATCCATCAAGGCAGAGAAAGAGAGAGAGAAAGAGAAAGAGAGAGAGAGAGAGAGATCCTTAAAAAAAAACACCAATTTGTCAGGAAAAAAAACAATGTGAAAAATATTTAGAATGAAATTATTCACGTTCTTCATGCAGAACTGCCTTCTTCTATAAAGTTCTAATTTATATCGAGGGGGAGCCAAATAAATTGATCCTTGCCTGTCTTCAGGAGATCTGCTTAAATAATCATGTGTTTTCAAAATAGGAAGGCAGAAGGAGGCAGGTAGCTATTGAATAGCAATAGCATTTAGACTTATATACCACTTCACAGTACTTTACAGCCCTTGCTAAGCGGTTTACAGAGGCAGCCTCTTGCCCCCAACAATCTGGTTCCTCATTTTACCGACCTCGGAAGGATGGGAGGCTGAGTCCAACCTTGAGCTGGTCAGGATCGAACTCCTGGCTGCGGGCAGAGTCAGCCTGAAATACTGCATTCTAACCACTGCATCAACACAGCATCCATCCATCCATCCTCTATTTCAATAGCACTTATATACCGCTTCATTGTGCTTTTACAGCCCTCTCTAAGCAGTTTACAGAGTCAGCCTCTTGCCCCCCAAAAACTGGGTCCTCATTTTACCCACCTCGGAAGGATGGAAGGCTGAGTCAACCTTGAGCCTGGTGAGATTTGAACTGCTGAACTGCAGTTAGCAGTCAGCTGAAGTAGCCTGTAGTGCTGCACTCTAACCACTGCGCCACCTCGGCTCGAATCCCTCGCAGGTTCGTCAGGTAGCTCAGAAAAAATGTGAAGATGTGCAAGGAGATAGTCTTCTTTTCCCCATCGGGGAAAGTTTAGTTCAAAATGTGGTCCTTTACTAAGTCACACTTGTCAGATTATTCATGAAATGGCAGAGACATGGTAACAAGGTCAGCCAATGAATAGGCATAGCAACTAAATCAGCCAATTGGGAGCTGAGACAGACTGGAGCCAGGACGTGTCTTAGTCTGCAGCTTCTGAGTCTGTGCAGAGGATTGAAACTGAAACCAAGCAGTGTGTGTGTGCTTGTCTGCTGAAATGAAACTGGAAACTGCTCTTTCTACTTGATACCACGTAGGAAGAACTCTACTATTGGTATTGTAAATACTTCATTTGTTATTATGTATATAAAGAGAAGTTAATGAATCCAGCTGAATCAGTTATCTCTGTGTGCTTCTGCATTTGTTTTTTTTTGCAAGAAACTCTTAATAAAACTGTTCAGCCATCTGGCCAGTATTATCTTCTTAGAAGGCCCTGGGGTTCTTCCTGGAAGAGGCTGCCTGATCTTCTGCTAAGGGGGAAGGCCAGGGCACAAACTTGGCCTTTTTGTACGCAAAGCAGGCATTCTGCAACCAAACTATGATTAAATTCTCTAATATTCTTAGGAATCTCTCACAGCCACTTTACTGCTTCTGCATCTAATACTACTACCGTGTTTCCCCGAAAATAAGACCCTGTCTTATATTTTTTTGAACCCTGAAATAAGCGCTTGGCCTTATTGCCATGCGCTCAAAAGCCCAATTGGGCTTATTATCAGAGGATGTCTTATTTTGGGGGAAACAGGATACCAAGAAGTTAGCATGCAACACCTGGACAGGAAGAGCCAGTGGGCGAAGGAGCAAAAGGCTGAAACTCCACGAATCGGGTACAAGGACAGGAAAATTCTGTGGGTTCAAAATGTTCCCATTTTGCTTTGTTCAGGATTGGAAATTGTGTGACAGGCTACTTCACATGTGGTTTACCAACCAGGCTTGGCACTCAAGGTGCCTACTAGATTTCAAGGAGTGGAAGAGCTTTACAGGAAAAGCCTAAAGTTAATTACCCAACGTCTTCAAAAGGACGGGGAAATCCTATCCCAAACAGACACTGTAAACAAATGTAGGATGGATGGATGGATGGATGGAGGCTCTGACTATATTTAAGGCACCAGGCTCTGCTTCTATCCCTTATAGGCCATACTGATTTTGGAGGAAGAGGAGGAGGAGGAGGAGGAGGAGGAGGAGGAGGAGGAGGAGGAGGAGGAAGAAGAAGAAGAAGAAGAAGAAGAAGAAGAAGAAGAGGAAGAGGAAGAGGAAGAGGAAGAGGAAGAGGAAGAGGAAGAGGAAGAGGAAGAAACAACATAGGCCATACTGATTTTGAAGAGGAGGAGGAGGAGGAGGAGGAGGAAGAAGAATAAGAAGGAGGAGGAGGAGAGGAGGAGGAGGAGGAGGAGGAGGAGGAGGAGGAAGAAGAAGAAACATAGGCCATTCTGATTTTGGAGAAGGAGAAGGAGAAGAAGAAGAAGAAGAAACATAGGCCATACTGATTTTGAAGAAGAGGAAGAAGGAAGAAGGAAGAAGGAAAAAAAAAGAAGAAGAAGAAGAAGAAGAAGAAGAAGAAGAAGAAGAAGAAGAAGAAGAAGAGGAGGAGGAGGAGGAGGAGGAGGAGGAGGAGGAGGAGGAGGAAGAAGAAGAAACATAGGCCATACTGATTTTGGAGAAGGAGAAGGAAAAGAAGAAGAAACATAGGCCATACTGATTTTGAAGAAGAGGAAGAAGGAAGAAGGAAGAAGGAAGAAGAAGAAGAAGAAGAAGAAGAAGAAGAAGAAGAAGAAGAAGAAGAAGAAGAAGAAGAAGAAGAAGAAGAAGAAGAAGAAGAAGAAGAAGAAGAAGAAGAAGAAGAAGAAACCGCCAACTACTTGCTGAAAGTTGAGTCCAAACTAATGTTTACCCATGTAAAGAAAAAACGTTGGACCTTTGGGGAAAAAAACTGTGGGAAAACCCTGTGGAACACAACAAAACTGCCTCCTGGATCAAAGATACTCAAAAACAAGCAACACGAAACAAAATGGAGACTATTGCAATAAGAACTGATATGGTTGCAAAACAAGTAAAGAAGGTCAAGAGCTGGAGAGCGCCTGGTCTGGACGAACTGCATGGATACTGGCGAAAACACCTGACCAAGCCTCCATCACTGCATGGCTACTCAATTGGATGAAATACTTCAAAATGCAACAAGCGGAGAATGGTTAACAACTGGTCGAATATACTGGATAACGAAAGATCCAGAAAAGAACCAAGCAACTATCTCCCAATCACTTGTCTGCCAACAGCGCTCAAACTTTTTACAAGAATACTGGCAAATTCGGTATTCAATCATCTGATGGAAAACAGTTTATATCCGGTAGAACAAAAAGGAAATTATAAAAAATAAATAAAAAATCGAGGAACAAAAGATCAGCTGCTCATTGACAAAATGGTACTAAAAGATGCGAAACGAAGAAAAACGAATTTGAATACGGCGGTGGATTGATTACAAGGAGGCATTTGACTCATTACCCCACAGCTGGATTAACGCCTGTCTGGAAAACTTTGGAATCAGCAAAAATATTTGTACGTTTTTGAAAGCAAATATGTAAAAAATGGAAAACCGTTCTAACAGCAAATGGGGAGAACATTGGTTGAAGTCAACATCACAGGAGGAATCTTCCAGGGGGGACTCACTTTCGCCACTGTTCAACATCACATTCATTCCATTGACCTGAGTTTCATGTTTAATGAATAAAAGAGATGATGATGATGATGATGATGATGATGATGATGATGATGATGATGATGATGATGATGATGATGGAGTTGCTAAATTAATCCACTGGACATTATGTAAAAAATATATCCGAAAAGTCATGGGAGCACAAAGTGGAAAAAGTTATTGAAAATGAGAAGGTGAAAGATCTTGTGGGACTTTCGAATACAGACGGATCGTCACTTGGAACACAACACGCCAGATATCACAGTTGTCGAAAATCGAAACGTACAATTTATTGACATCGCGGTACCAGGAGACGCCAGAGTCGAAGAAAAAGAACTGGGGGAAAAAAATCACGAAATATGGCGACCTGGCCATTGAAACTACATGGCTATGGATGAAACATGCCACAGTGGTACCCATTATCATCGGGGCACTTGGTACCCTGTCCAAGAATTTTAAAAAACACATCAAGAAATCGCAGCTTCCTGCAATCACACCAGCGGAACTGCAAAAAACTGCGCTACTCGGAACATCGCACATCTTAAGAAGGTACTTGGTTGATCCCTAGGACGCTGGCAGCAACCCGTATCAACCATTAGCGCCAGTCAATGGTATTTGTGACGCATTTTGAAATGTCCAGTTGACTGAGTTTCATGTTTAATGAATAAAAGAAATAATAATAATAATAGAAGAAGGAAGGGGAGGAGGAAGAGGTGGAGGAGGAGGAGAAAAGAAGAGGAAGAGGAAGAGGAGGAGGAGGAAGAAAAGAGGGAGAAGGAGAAGGAGAAGGAGAAGGAGAAGAACATGATGATACTTGGTTGATCCCTAGGACTGAATTTCATGTTTAATGAATAAAAGAAATAATAATAATAATAATAATAATAATAATAATAATAATAATAATAATAATAATAATAATAATAATAATAATAATAATTGGAGCCCTTGGAGCAATACCCAAAGGGCTACCCCGCTATTTAGAAATTCTAAATTTCTAAATGCCGGACTTGAACATTTTGACTGTACAAAAAACCACCTTACTCGGAACAGCTTACATCCTCCGACGATACCTTAACAGTTCCTGGGTCCTTGGTTAGGACTCGAGCTGCTGAGCTATTAACCAGCCTCAAAGGCTGTGAATCTCACTAAAGATTAAATACTACTACTACTACTACTACTACTACTACTACTACTACTAATAATAATAATAATAATAATAATAATAATAATAATAATAATAATAATAATATACTCAGACGTTACCTTAACAGCTCTTAGGTTCTTGGTAGCAACTTGAAATAAGTTTTTATGTCTATGGAGAATCTCAGTCATGCAGGTCATAGTTGTTCCAAAGGTGTTTTTTTCAAGAGGCAACTGGACTTACTTTCTTCCCCCCCCCCCAAGAAAGTCCAGTTGCCTCTTGAAAAAAAGCCCCTTTGTTAAGTTCTTACCAGTCCCAGATTGTGAATCGAATTGAAGATTAAATCAACCACAGCGACACCACCAATAATGTAATGCAACATGCTTATACTGTATAATTTGGGCCGTAGCCGAGCGACCACTGCGCCGGATTTTGAGAAAGACATCTCGTTTGACCTTGTTTACTTCTGTAAAAAAAAACAAAAACCTCTGCCTTCCATTTTGGGTCTCTGGGAGTAAAAACGGCAGCAAAAGTTGTCCGTGACCAAAGGCAGCTGGTGACAGCCCTGACAGATTGATGCCAGCAGCCACCGAAGCTGGTGCAAGCATATATTCCATTTCAGAGGCATTTTTTTTTTTTGTGTGTGTGTGTGTGTGGCAAACCTCTGGTCTTTCTCCTCTCTCCCCCCCACCCCCCCCCAATACTTCGGGTTTCTGTACGCCTGCACGTCAAGAGTGCATGCGTGCGTCTACACATGCGTGCCTACTTTTGAAACGCACGCAGAGACGCACGCAGGCGTGCCTTTCCATCCGATCCTTGGAAGCCATTGGTATCCAGAGAACATTATCACACGTACTCGAAATAACCCAGAAAGCTGGCAGTCCCTTATTAGGGAAAGAATCCCTGTCGGAGAGTTATGGAGAGGCACAATTTATTGACAGGCTGGTGTGACTGCTGGCAGCCAGGTCTTCCCCCCTGCCTCCTCCCTCCCCGCTTGGCTCCTCATGCCAACTGCCCAGAAACCATCTCTGGAATGAGTGGGGAAGCCTTTCCCTTCTGCCAAGGTTTGGGGAGGGGGGCTTGGCTGGTGCCCCTTGTGTTGATGCAACACGGATCTGGGTCTGCCTGGCAAGCAAGCAAGCAAGCAAGCCCCACTCTTAGTAGAGCTTTCTCAATGCGCTCGGTTGGAGCTGGGTAGATCCTTTGTATTCGGACTTCTTTGCTCTGCTAGAGTTTCTTCTGGCTTTAAGACGTCTTCGTTCCTCTTAGGCAGTCAGTTTAGAATGATAGCGTTGGAGGGGATCTTGGAGGTCTTCTATAACATTTGGAACAGTAGAGTAGAGTAGAGTAGAGTAGAGTAGAGTAGAGTAGAGTAGAGTAGAGTAGAGTATAGCAGAGCAGAGCAGAGCAGAGCAGAGGAGAGGAGAGGAGAGGAGAGGAGAGGAGAGGAGAGGAGAGGAATGGAATGGAATGGAATGGAATGGAATGGAATGGAATGGAATGGAATAGAATAGAATAGAATAGAATAGAATAGAATAGAATAGAATAGACAGAGTTGGAAGGGACCTTGGAGGTCTTCTAGTCCAACCCCCTGCTTAGGCAGGAAACCCCACACCACTTCAGACAAATGATTATCCAACCTCTTCTTAAAAACTTCCAGTGTTGGAGCATTTGCAACTTCTGGTGGCAAGTTGTTCCACTGGTTAATTGTTCTCACTGTCAGGAAGTTTCTCCTTAGTTCTAGGTTGCTTCTCTCCTTGATTAGTTTCCACCTGTTGCTTCTTGTCCTGCCCTCAGATGCTTTGGAGAAGAGCTTGACTCCCTCTTCTTTGGGGCAGCCCCTCAAATATTGGAAGACTGCTATCATGTCTCCCCTGGTCCTTCTTTTCATTAAACTAGACATACCCAGTTCCTGCAACCGTTCTTCATATGTTTTAGCCTCCAGTCCTCTAATCATCCTTATTGCTCTTCTCTGCACTCTTTCTAGAGTCTCCACATCTCTTTTACATCGTGGCGACCCAAACTGGATGCCATATTCCAAGTGTGGCCTTACCAAGGCCTTATAAAGTGGTCTCAACACTTCAGGTGATCTTGATTCTATCCCTCTGTTGATGCAGCCTAGAACTGTGTTGGCTTTTTTGGCAGCTGCAGCACACGGCTGTCTCCTATTTAAATGGTTGCCCACTAGGATTCCAAGATCTTTCTCACAAGTCACCACTATTGAGCAAGGTCCCGCATATACTTCACCTGTGCATTTTGTTTTTCTTGCCTAAATGTAGAACCTGACTTTTTTTCACCATCGAATTTCATTTTGTTAGATAGCGCCCAATGTTCAAGTCTGTCAAGAACCTTCTGTATCTTAAGCCTCTCTTCCGGAGTGTTGGCTATTCCTGTTAGCTTGGTGTCGTCTGCAAGTTTGATGAGTTCCTCATCTATCCCTTCGTCCAAATCATGGGTGAAGATGTTGAAGAGCACTGGGCCTAAAACAGAGCCTTGGGGTACTCCACTGCATACCTCCCTCCATGTAGATGCAGTTCCATTGAAGACTACAGGTTGAGTGCAGTTGGTCAGCCAGTTACGAATCCATCTGGTGCAGGGATGGGTTCTAAAAATTTTTTACTACCGGTTCTGTGGGTGTGGCTTATTTTGTGGGCGTGGTTTGATGGTCGTGTGACAATTCTTTAGGATTTAGCAGAGGTACTGGTCTACCAGGCTTTTAACTGCTTGTAGAGCTGTATCGGTCTACCCATTTGTTCTTGGAGCATCCCGGTCTACCCATTTGTTTTTCGAGCGTCCCGGTCTACCCATTTGTTTTTCGAGCGCACTGGTCTACAACCACACTGCCTTTTAACCCTGATCAGCTATAGAGCGGCCCTTTGAAGCCCCGCGGCAAGAGTTTAAACAGCTGGGGCTCAGGAAAAATTGGGGGCGGGGCCAAATAAAAGGTAAGAATAACGCCGGGGGGGGGCGGGAGGGCCCAGTTCCTGAACAAAGAGAACCGGTTCGGTGACGTCATATCGTCACCGCTACCGACTCGGCCGAACCGGGAGGAACCCACCACTGATCTGGTGATGATGCTGTCTAACCCACATTTTTCTATTTTACCAAGTAGATTATGGTCTACTTTGTCAAATGCCTTACTGAAGTCCAAGTAAAGTATATTGACAACATACCTTTGGTCCCCTAGTTTTGTCACTAGTTTAGTGGTCGTAAGTCCTTGGTTTACGACCACAATAGAGCCCAAAACAAGTGAGACATTTGGTAAGTGACTTTTATCCCATTTTACGGCCTTTCTTGCCCCACTTGTTAAGTGAATCACTGCTGTTGATAAGTTAATAACCCAGTTGTTAAGTGAACCTGGCTTCCCCATCAACTTTGCTTCAGAGAAGGTTGCAACCCGGGAGATAGCAACCGTCATAAATGTGAACCAGGTGCCAAACATCTGAATTTTGACCACGGGGGGAAGGCTGCAACTGTCGTAAGTGTGAAAAATTGTCTTTTTTTCAGTGCCGTTGTAACTTTGAATGGTCCCTAAATGAACTGTTGTAAGTCGAGGACTAGCTGTACAGGCAGTCCTTAACTTACGACCACACCACAATGGAGCCCAATAGGCCTGTGGTTAAACAAGACATTTGTTAAGTGAGTTTTATCTCCTTTTACAACTTCACGTGCCTCAGTTATTAAGTGAATCACTGCAGTAGATGTTAGTAACACTCCGGGACCCTGCAATGATCATAAATACCAGCCAGTGGACAAGCGTCTGAATTTTGATTCCCCTGACCACGGGGATGCTGAAGTGGTCATTTAAGTGTGAAAAACAGCCATAAGTCACATCTTTCAGCACTGTCGCAACTTCAAAACAGTCACTAAACGAACTCGAGGATTCTCCGCGTCATTCCAAAAAAAAAAAAAAAAAAAGAATGGCTTTAGAGGAGTGAAAGGTTCTAATTCTAATTTAATTCTAGAAGGGGAGATTTTTGAAATTTTTCAGTCCTGGTCCCATTTTGGTGGCAGATCTTAACCTCTCCGGTATCTGGCACCCTGTCTGTACAGATAGATCTTTAAGAATGCCTTCAAGACAGTTTGGATTTCAAGAGCTTTCTCTTAAATGGGTTTTATCGGGCCACTGTTAATGGATTTAAATATCTGTATTAGGCTGATACTCTTATTCATTATTAATAGTGTTTTGACGTTTTATATTATTGATGCTTTATTGATTATTGGAAGCCACTTGGAGAGCTTTCCCCTTAAAGACAGCGTATACGGTTAAAAAATGTTACCCATACACACACAGAGAGAGAGAGAGAGAGAGAAAGACTAGTGCACCGGAAGTCTATCTAAATCTCTTCTTCAAAACTTCCACTGATGGAGCACCTCCACAACTTCTGGAGGCAAGTCGTTCCACAGGTTAATTGTTCTCACTGTCCGGAAATTTCTCCTTAGTTCGAGGTTGCTTCCCTCCTTGATTAGTTTCCATCCATTGCTTCTTCTCCTGGCCTTTGGCCCTTTGGAGAATAGGTCAACCCCTTCTGGTTCCAAGCACAATCCAAAAGCATGTAAACCAACCCAAAGGAGAACTTACCGACACACACCAGAAACCGGAAGCTCAGCATGTGCGTGCCGGGGAGCTGCTCTTCCGGTTTCCGGTGCTCCCGCATGTGCAAAAATCAACATGCGTGCCAGAACCTGGAAGAGCAACGGGCGACGGCTGGCGTGGCTCTGCGTGCCACTTCCACCACGCGTGCCATAGGTTCGCCATCACGGGTCTAAGATGACTTCAAAACCCTTAGTTGAAGAAGGAGCAGCCTGAAGCACTTCGAGTGGTTTGTGAGTCTTCCCCAACCGACTGCTATCTAGATTTGCCACCCTTGCGGTCGTATTTGGCCGTTGGCCTCAGTGGGTCACGGACTATGTGAAGTTGGGTTCCAGAATTAGCATTTCTGACCTCGCTCCATTCAGCGCAGACTTGCTTTTGGCTAGGCCAGGGGTCAGCAACCTGCGGCTCTGGAGCCGCATGTGGCTCTTTCACCGCTCTGCTGCGGCTCCCTGCCACTCAAAATATGTGTCACAACCGCCAATGTGCGACACCCGCCGGCACACCATTTATTGAGCTTTTCAACCTCCAGTAGGCCAACCGTGGATAAATCCAAGAAAAGAAAAGTTTCAGAAGAAAACAGAACGTTTAATTCAACTACATATGCTAGTTTTGTGGCCGCTCAAAAAATAGTCAGGCACGGGAAGGGTTTTGTGGCTCCCGGTGTTTTCTTTTCTGTGGGAAACGGGTCCAAATGGCTCTTTGAGTGTTTAAGGTTGCAGATCCCTGGGCTAGGCTGCTTCCTCCACCTTCGGTAGAGGTCACACGTTAAACGAGAGTCTCCTTTGGCTTCGAATCAGGAGCATTATTGGAGCGAAGGAGAGTTGTTGTACGCCTGGCTTGGATGGACAGGAGCTAAAAATGGCCTCCTTTTTGTAGGAGTAATTGGTGGGTGCTATCAATCAGGCATCTGCACGATCAGGAAATGATTCTCAATCAATTGTAATTGCTTTTTATTTATTTCCTGTGTAAATATTTTAAAGCTCCCCCTCTCCTTTATAATGTCCGATGCGTAAGAAAATTGGAGACATGTTGCCTGGCCAGAAACGGTTAGTAGGTCTAGCGATTCTACTTTTTTTTTTTTCCCCCAAGACAGAGGCTTCCCTACTTAAGTGCCTCCTTCCAGAGTCCATCAAGAGATGGAAGGGACCTTGGAGGTCTTCTAGTCCAACCCCCTGCCCAAGCAGGAGACCCTATACCCTATTCGGGTGCTTTGGCGAATAGGTTGACCCCTTCTTTTTTGTGGCAGCCCCTCAAATATTGGAACATTGCTATCACGTCTCCCCTAGTCCTTCTTTTCATTAAACTAAACCAAGAGTCAGCAATCTGCGGCTCTGGAGCCGCATGTGGCTCTTTCATCCCTCTGCTGCGGCTCCCTGTCACTCAAAATATGTGTCGAAACCGCCAATGTGCGACACCCGCCGGCACACCATTTATTGAGCTTTTCAACCCCCAGTAGGCCAACCATGGATAAATCCAAGAAAAGAAAAGTTTCAGAAGAAAACGGAACGTTTAATTCAACTACATATGCTAGTTTTGTGGGCGCTCAGGAAATAATCAGGCACCGGAAGGATTTTGTGACTCCCGGTGTTTTCTTTTCTGTGGGAAATGGGTCCAAATGGCTCTTTGAGTGTTTTAAGGTTGCAGACCTTAAAATTAGGATTGATCAACACACAGAATATCTAGAGAAGATATTTTGACGGAAGTGGTGGGATCGCAAGTTGACAGCATCTGCAAAGTTAGCACAGCGTGGCGTATTACCTTTTTTTTTGACTGCAAACGTTGGTCCAGTTGCTTTCAGCTTTTCAGTTCGCCCGTCTCTGTGTTGATGTTGTGCGTACACAGTCGGGGGAACGTATTTTATGACATGACATCCTACCCCCATTTGCAATTTTCTGGAAATGGGTTTCCTCCCATTTTGCAGGCTTTCATTGCCGGCAAAGCTGACAGCCGCGTTTAGGATAAAATCCATCCAAGAGAAGAGAAGGCCCATTATTAAAAAGAGTTGGATATTATAAATCAGGGGAGACGCTTGTGCTTCTGTCTGTGTTGCCATTTTAATGAGGGACACACTTGGGACTGGAGGAGGAGGAGGAGGAGGAGGCTGCTGGGAAGGGCAAGAAGAGTGAATTTCTTGTCTCTTCCCAAGACGACGGGGAAGGAGTTGGCGGGGGGCGGGGGGACTCCATCCATCCATCTTGGCGGTTATTTTATGGAGTTCTCGGATGTCCGGAGTTGTGCGGTGTTTTGTTAAGCGTCGTAACACAGAGTTTATTTAATGTGGGTTTAACTGCCTCGTGCTTTTATAAATCAAAATAATTAAAAATAATAAATTTGAAGGTTAAACAACAGCTTGCGTGGTGACTGGGAGAGTGAGCAGCAGGCTTGGGGAAATGGTACTTCTGAGATGGAAAGGTTTTCTTTTCGTGACATTGGGGCTGGGGGGGCAGGGTTGGGGGCACAGAACGTCATGACTGGGGTGCGCAAGGAGGGTGTGGGGGGTCATACCTGAAATAATTTTAGTCGGTTTCTGCCATCAGCAAGCAAGTAAAAAGGTAAAGGTTCCCTTTGCACAGATGTGCTAGTCGTTCCTGACTCTAGGGCGCGATGCTCCTCTCCGTTTCAAAGCTGAAGAGCCAACGCTGTCCGAAGACGTCTCTGTGGTCATGTGGCCGGCATGACTCAACGCCAAAGGCGCACGGAACGCTGTCACCTTCCCACCAAAGGTGGTCCCTATTTTTCTACTTGCATTTTTGTTTTTACGTGCTTTCGAACTGCTAGGTTGGCAGAAGCTGGGACAAGGAACGGGAGCTCACCCCGTTACGCGGCACTAGGGATTCGAACTGCTGAACTGCCGACCTTTCGATCAACAAGCTCAGCGTCTTAGCTTTAGAAAAGTGAATGTTCTGGGAAAAGCGGGGCCGGGGGTGGGCTGCTGGGGGTTCGCAGGGGTTCGGGAGAACCTCTAGCTAAGATTCGGTGCAGTTCGGAGAACCCCCAAATCCCACTCCTGGCTGGCCCGCCCATCCTACCCCTCCCCTCCCCTCCCCTCCCACCCCTCCCATCCCAGGAGTCCCCACACGGCCCTGAGCTACAAATTTTCTTTCTTTCTTTCTTTCTTTCTTTCTTTCTTTCTTTCTTTCTTTCTTTCTTTCTGTCTTTCTTCCTTCCCTCCCTCTATCCCTCCTTTCTTTCTTTCTGACTGTCTTCCTTCCTTCCTTCCCTCCCTCCCTCCCTCTTTCTTTCGTTCTTTTGTTCTTTTTTCTCTTTCTTTCTTTTTTTCTGTCTTCCTTCCTTCCTTCCTTCCTTCCTTCCTTCCCTCCCTCCCTCCCTCCCTCCCTCCCTCCCTTTCTTTCTTTCTTTTGTTCTTTCTTTCTTTTTCTTTTCTTTCTTTCTTTCTTTCTTTCTTTCTTTCTTTCTTTCTTTCTTTCTTTCTTTCTTTCTTTTGTTCTTTCTGACTATCTGTCTTCCTTCCTTCCCTCCCTCCCTCTTTCTTTTCTTTCTTTCTCTCTTTCTCTCTCTCTTTCTTTCTTTTTTCTTCCTTTCTGACTGTCTGTCTTCCTTCCCTCCCTCCCTCCCTCCCCCCCTCTCTTTCTTTCTCTCTTTCTTTCTTTCCTCCCTTCCTCCCTCCCTCCCTCCTTCCCTTTGCACTGATAATGTTACCTAGTTAGGTTAATGAAACGTCTGCAAGAAAACAAGCCAGCTCAGAGAGCACCAAGGACCCCCTCAGATCAACCCTGAGCTACCAATATTCTCCTTTAATGGTGGTTTTCCCCATCCTGCCGACCCTCAGCTGGGGATTCTTCTGTTTCATTGGTGGTTTTGCTTTTTGAGGTCAGAAACTCCACTTTGAAGCGGCTAAGAAAGACTCCCAAGGGGGAAAGGGGGAAGGGATGGCTGAAGGGATGGGAAGGTAGAAGGGCGTATGCGCCTTTTGCTCTCTCTCTGCAAATGTTCTTTTTGTGTTCACGCGATAAGGAATTTGATGGCTTTATCAGAAATACCAAAGCTTTATATAGCCGGGTGAGGCAAGTGCCTTTTCGGTCTCAGCACAATCTCTTGATAAATGGCAAAGAAAAGGAAGGCGGGGGGCAAAGAGGGAACCAGAAAAGCTGAAACTTTTTTTTTTTTCCCACTAGATTACCGCTTGCACTTTGGGACAACTGATAACAAGGACTTGTTTGCTCCTCCAGCTTTTCCTATTTTTATTCGCAGGGTCCTGGAGGAGAAATTCCTTAAAAGGCGGGCGGTAATGAAGAGGGATTGCCATTTTTTTTTTCTGTTCGCTTTCTTCTTCTTCTTCTTCTTCTTCTTCTTCTTCTTCTTCTTCTTCTTCTTCTTCTTCTTCTTCTTCTTCTTCTTCTTCTTCTTCTTCTTCTTCTTCTTCTTCTTCTTCTTCTTCTTCTTCTTCTTCCTCTTCTTCTTCCTCTTCCTCTTCTTCTTTTCTTCCTCTTCTTCAAAATCAGTAAGGCCTATGTTTCTTCTTCTTCTTCTTCTTCTTCTTCTTCTTCTTCTTCTTCTTCTTCTTCTTCTTCTTCTTCTTCTTCTTCTTCTTCTTCTTCTTCTTCTTCTTTTCTTCCTCTTCTTCTTCTTCCTCTTCTTCTTCTTCTTCAAAATCAGTAAGGCCTATGTTTCTTCTTCTTCTTCTTCTTCTTCTTCTTCTTCTTCTTCTTCTTCTTCTTCTTCTTCTTCTTCTTCTTCTTCTTCTTCTTCTTCTTCTTCTTCTTCTTCTTCCTCTTCCTCTTCCTCTTCCTCTTCTTCTTTTCTTCCTCTTCTTCAAAATCAGTAAGGCCTATGTTTCTTCTTCTTCTTCTTCTTCTTCTTCTTCTTCTTCTTCTTCTTCTTCTTCTTCTTCTTCTTCTTCCTCCTCTTCCTCTTCCTCTTCCTCTTCCTCTTCCTCTTCCTCTTCTTCTTTTCTTCCTCTTCTTCTTCTTCCTCTTCTTCTTCTTCTTCAAAATCAATAAGGCCTATGTTTCTTCTTCTCCTTCTCCTTCTCCTTCTTCAAAATCAGTATGGCCTATGTTTCTTCTTCTTCTTCTTCTTCTTCTTCTTCTTCTTCTTCTTCTTCTTCTTCTTCTTCTTCTTCTTCTTCTTCTTCTTCTTCTTCTTCTTCTTCTTCTTCTTCTTCTTCTTCTTCTTCTTCCTCTTCTTCTTCTTCCTCCTCCTCCTCCTCCTCCTTTCTTCTCCTTCTTCTTCTTCCTCTCCTCCTCCTCCTCCTCCTCCTCCTCCTCCTCCTTCTTCCTCTTCCTCTTTCGCTTTAGCATTGTCAAAAATTGTTCCTAATCTTGGGTATTTTCACAAATCTAAACTCAAGCAGAAATAGAATATAGAATAACAAGAGTTGGAAGGGACTTTGGAATAGAATAGAATAGAATAGAATAGAATAGAATAGAATAGAATAGAATAGAATAGAATAGAATAGAATAGAATAGCAGAGTCAGAAGGGACCTTAGAGGTCTTCTAGTCCAACCCCCTGCTTAAGCAGGAAACCCACTTCACTTCAGACAAATGGTTGTCCAACATCTTCTTAAAAACTTCCAGTGTTGGAGCCTTCACAACTTCTGGAGGCAAGTCGTTCCACTGGTTAATTGTTCTCACTGTCAGGAAATTTCTCCTTAGTTCTAGGTTGATTCTCTCCTTGATTAGTTTCCACCCGTTGCTTCTTGTCCTACCAAAGAAAGAGAATCGTTGGTTACAAAGAAAAGTTTAATATGTTGGGGAAGCAATGGAAGGGAAAGCATCTCGCTGATATTCATTGGGGAGGCATTAATTCATGGAAGGTGGGCCAATTCTGAAGCTCCTTCCCACCCCACTGTCATCCGTTTGGTGGGAGCTGGCTAGGTGGCCCAGTGGCTAAGACTCTGAGCTTTGTAGAACAGAAAGGTTGGCAGTTCAGCGGTTCGAATCCCTAGTATAGGTCTGTGTGAGCAGGGCATTGGACTAGATAACCTCCAAAGTCCCTTCCAACTCTGTTACTGTTATTGGAGCCTGGTCCTTCCCTGTTAGGAAGGAATTTTGGTAAAACGTGAACAATTTTCTTTTTTTTTTTTTTTTTTAGTTTTTTATTTATTTAATATATAACATTCCAAGAAAAGTAGAATTTTCTCTGCTTCAGAAATATTTTAACGGTGTAGGTGAGGCACCTTGGGGCTGGAATTCAATAGACGGGCAGCCTTCTCAATGCTTATAAACATCTTAAAAACAAGAACATATTAGGGTGTGGCATCAGGAACTCGGCAGGTATTTTCTTTTCTTTTTGAGCATTCACACACCCTCTTATATCTCTTTTCCGTCGATTCGATAAGGATCTTCGGGCGACTAACCCAGTGGTGGGTTCCTCCCGGTTCGGTCCGGTTTGGCCGAGCCGGTAGTGGTGATGATATGACATCACCGAACCGGTTCTCCCTCCCCTGCCCTCCCACCCACCCCCGCACATTATTCTTACCTTTTATTTGGTCCCACCCCCAATCTATTGCTGCCTCCTGAGTCCCAGCTGATGACTAGAGGGAAAAAAACTGTTTAAACTCTTGCCGCGGGGCTTCAAAGGGCCGCCCTACAGCTGATCAGTGTTAAAAGCAAACAAATGAGTCGGGTCGTAAGTGCGAGGACTGGTCGTAAGTGCGAGGACCTTCCAGAAATAACTCTGACCAGCTAGCCACACCCACCTAGTCACATGACCTCCAAGCCACACCCACAAAATAAGCCACGCCCCACAGAACCGGTAGTAAAAAAGTTTAGAACCCACCCCTGGACTAACCGCGTCCGAAGAGAAGAAAAAAAATAGGTGGCTCCGTCGTTCTGCTTTTTGTCTCCTGCTTTAAACTAGCCATCATTTTGTCTGTTTTTAATGCAACCGTCGCCGCACCAGAAGTTGTAAAACCACGATTTTGAATGCAGCAGGCTAAGACTCCAAGTGGAGCAACCATCCTCTTCGGGGGCTTTGCAAGGTATTAAAAGGGTTGAATATTTTGCCAAAGTAATAGCCCTCTTCCGGAAATGAGCTCATGTTTTTCCTGTGAGCCATCGGGTTGCTCTACACCTTCTGTTTAGTGCAGGGGTCAGCAACCTGCAGCTCTGGAGCCGCATGTGGTTCTTTCACCCCTCCGCTGCGGCTCCCTGTCACTCAAAATATGCATCACAACCGCCAATGTGCGACACCTGCTGGCACGTGATTTATTGAGCTTTTCAACCCCCGGTAGGCCAAGCATGGATAAATCCAAGAAATGAAAAGTTTCAGAAGAAAACAGAACGTTTAATTCGACTACATATGCTAGTTTTGTGGCCGCTCGAGAAATAGTCAGGCACGGGAAGGGTTTTGTGGCTCCCGGTGTTTTCTTTTCTGTGGGAAACAGATCCAAATGGCTCTTTTGAGTGTTTAAGGTTGCAGGCCCCCTGGTTTAGTGGATCTAGGTCATATTGTTTGGGGATTTTATTTTATTTTTGTTTGTGGGTGGGTTGCAGTTGCTGAGTGGAAGCAGAGAAAGTGGGCAGAAGTCCCATTCCCGCCCCATCCCATGCTCCTCCCCTCCCCAGGGGTCTCTTCCAAAGCTTATCGGGATGGGGGGTGGTATGTGTGTGATTGTCAGCTTGATGAATTCCCCCCCCCCCACCGGATGTAATGAGCTGGTTTTCGGCTGTTAATATTGCATCTGCTGATGAAGGCTTCGTTAGGATAATGGAACGAAGCTAAAATATAAATGACTCGCTGTCAAAAAAAAACAACCAGCTTTTGCTTGTGTTCTCTTGACAGTTGCTGGGCTATGATGGAAGTGGTGGGGAAAGGGGGGGGGCTTGTCTGCTCTTCAGGCACCCACGTGTTGAATCTGCCCCTTGAGCATACCTGTTTGGCTTGTGGCCAGCATCAGCTCCAAACCTTGGACCACCCAGCCTAGACTCATCAGAAGGCGGCCTACTTTTCCTTCCGGGCGCCTGACCGGTGCTACACGAATCAAGCCCATGAAGTGCCCCCCCCACTCTCTCTCTTAAGGGACTTTCTCTAGCTCGCTTGTTTGTTTGTTTGTATTTATTTATTTATCTCAGCGCTTGCCTAAGGCAGCTTCTGTAAAGCCTTAAACGTCAGGTGTGTTTCAGAAATTGAAAATCCGGCGTTTTCCACAGCACGGCTCCTGCAGACACCACGGTGGGCCTCCTCGTGCAATCGCTCCGTCCCTGCGGAGTGGTCCACCTGATCTCATTTCTATTATTTTTTTAGAAGAATTCTTTGGCTTCCAAAAAAAATAATAATAATAATCAGAAGCTAGCACTCTACAAAGCAAAGCCCCTGTTCCCTCGTTTTATAACTCAGGCCTTCTTAGAAAATTGCCGGTGATTGCTGCTAGCAATTTTCTTAGCGCAGGGGTCAGCAACCTTAAACACTCAGAGAGCTATTTCCCACAGAAAAGAAAATACCGGGAGCCACAAAACTCTTTCTGTGCCTGACTATTTCCTCAGCAGCCACAAAACTAGCATATATAGTTGAATTAAAGATTCTGTTTTCTTCTGAAACTTTTCTTTTCTTGGATTTATCCATGGTTGGCCTACTGGGGGTCAAGGAGAGAAGCAATTTAGAACTAAGGAGGAATTTCCTGACAGTGAGAACAATTAACCGGTGGAACAACTTGCCTCCAGAACTTGCAAATGTTCCAAGACTGGGAGTTTTTAAGAGGATGTTGGATAACCATTTGCCTGATGTGGTGTAGGGTTTCCTGCCTAAGCAGGGGGTTGGACTAGAAGGCCTCCAAGGTCCCTTCCAACTCTGTTATTCTATATTGCATGTCGGCGGGTGTCACACATTGGCAGTTGTGACGCATGTTTTGAGCGACAGGGAGCCGCAGCAGAGGGGTGAAAGAGCCACATGCGGCTCCAGAGCTGCGGGTTGCTGACTCCTGTCGTAGCAGAATTCCTATCATTTTATGAAAAAAAACGAAAGACAAAGGTACAAGGGGTGTGGGTTTTAGACAACTGGGGCCCAGAGAATATCGCAGAAGACGAGCTCCATGTCTCAAATGGTGTAGGGTCTCCTGCTTGAGCTGAGGGGGGGGGGTTGGACTAGAAGACCTCCAAGGTCCCTTTCAGCTCTATTCTGATTCTATTCTGATCGATTGAAGCTAATCAGTGAGCCTACCGATAAACGAACGTGATGGGATCAGCCAGTCCTTCATGGAAGCCATTTGTGAGAATGCCGATGACACATTAGCAAACTTCTAGATTGTCCATTGGCCGAAAAAGTTGGGGGAGGGGGGATCCTGGTTCTTTTTGGATATATCGAACTATAACTCTCAGCACCCTCTGAAACAGTGTTGTTGGGGATTATGGGAAATCTTGCAGCTTTGCCGATTGGAATACTCACCTGGAAGGGAGCACTACAGTGGTGGGTCGCTCCCGGTTCGGCCCGGTTCGGCCGAGCTGGTAGCGGTAATTTGGAATACTCACCTGGAAGGGAGCACTACAGTGGTGGGTCGCTCCCGGTTCGGCCCGGTTCGGCCGAGCTGGTAGCGGTGATGCTATTACGTCACCGAACCGGTTCTCTTTCTTCAGGAGCTGGGCCCTCCCGCCTGCCCCCGCGTTATTCCGACCTTATATTTCTTCTTTTTTCGCCCAGCTGAGAGGTGCGGCAGAGCGGATTGCCGCACCTCAGCTGGGCAGATTCGCAACGTGCTTGCGCAAAGCGAAGAGGCGATTGCGCATGAAGTGCGCGCGCAAAGAGAACCGGTAGTAAAGCCAGTTAGAACCCACCCCTGGAGCACTACATTTGTCTTGCACTCAGTTTTGAATGGAAAGATCTTTTCTCGCACACCCAGATTTCACAGAAGATTGCCACTGAATTATTTTTTTCTTCCTTTAGTACCGTCTCGGCACCGTAGAAGTGCAGAAATACTGACAAAAACATATACAGCTGTAACCAACAGAAAACTTACCCGATCGTACTGACCTCATGTATTCATTCTTGGGTAAATACGCAGTAATTTATATCAAGCTGTGTTTGAGAAGACACTTCCTTACCGCTTGAATTTTTTCAAAGTATTACCTGCAGATGGGATACACACTATAGGAAAATTCAGCAGCTGTCCACTGTGACTGGGTTTCGTTGATGTCACATTGTCCAGAATGAGAGAAGGCAGCAAATTCGACATTCATCATTTAGAATAGAATAGAATAGAATAGAATAGAATAGAATAGAATAGAATAGAATAGAATAGAATAGAATAGAATAGCATGGAAGGGACCTTGGAGGCCTTCTAGTCCAACCCCCTGCTTAGGCAGGAAACCGTACACCACTTCAGATAAATGGTTATCCAACCTCTTCTTAAAAACTTCCAGTGTTGGAGCATTCACAACTTCTGGAGGCAAGTTGTTCCACGGGTTAATTGTTCTCCCTGTCAGGAAATTTCTCCTTAGCTCTAAGTTGCTTCTCTCCTTCTGTAGTTTCCACCCATTGCTTCTTGTTCTACCCTCAGGTACTTTGGAGAATAGCTTGACTCCCTCTTCTTTGGGGCAGCCCCTGAGATATTGGAAATGCTCTCATGTCTCCCCTAGTCCTTCTTTTCATTAAACTAGACATACCCAGTTCCTGCAACCTTCATATGTTTTCTCCTCCAGTCCCCTAATCATCTTTGTTGCTCTTCTCTGCACTCTTTCTAGAGTCTCCACATCCTTTTTACATTGTGGCAACCAAAACTGGATGCCGTATCCCAAGTGTGGCCTTACCAAGGCCTTATAAAGTGGTATCAACACTTCACGTGATCTCGATTCCATCCCTCTGTTGATGCAGCCTAGAACTGTGTTGGCTTTTTTGGCAGCTGCTGCATACGGCTGGCTCCTATTTAAATGGTTGTCTACTAGGACTCCAAGGTCCCTCTCACAATTGCTACTATTGAGCAAGGTACCACGTATACGGTACCTGTGCATTTTGTTTTTCTTCCCTAAAATTTTCCCCACTACCCTCTGACTGGTCCTTCAGGAGTCACCTGATGCCAGCCTCTCCCTTGCCCGTATCCTCTGCCTATCTGCTTTGGCATGACGCATTGTGTTTGCCCAAAGGATTTGTCCACCCAAAAGACCAAACCGCAGATAAGCCATCACATAAAAACAGTCATAAAATAAATGCAATAACTCTAAAACTGGCCACATGCACCTCTGTTTTAAAAGCAAGAGCAGGCTCAGACACTGACCGTATAAAAACGGAGAGGTTTGTTTAAATCCAGACAAATTAAAAACGATTTGCTGTGTCTATTTTCCCAAAGAAGCAGCTTCGTAACTCCAGAGAGAGGTGGTGACCCCTGTTTGAACACGTCCATCCCCGTTCAGCTTGTCTCCCAAATGCAGGCAAAAAAACAAAAAAATGCATTCAATGCAAAAATGTAACCACACAAATGGCATTTTAACAGAGGAGAATTATATTATAATACTAGGGGATTGGGAGGTCAGTTTATGCCTTAATAATATCGGGGCCGGGAAGGATAGCAGGATACTCCCTGAAGGATCCAGGATTGAAAACTCGATGGTGGATGAGATTTTCTTTCCTGAAGTGGCTTTTCACTTTGTGGCTGAATTGACTCTTACCCCAAAATACCTGCTTTTCAGTGAATTGCCAGTGTGGCTACCTGTTGTTGCTGTTAGTTGCGAAGTCGTGTCCGACCCATCGCGACCCCATGGACCACATTCCTCCAGGCCTTCCTGTCCTCTACCATCCTCCGGAGTCCATTGAAGCTCACACCGACTGCTTCCGTGACTCCATCCAGCCACCTCCTTCTCTGCCGTCCCCTTCTTCTTTTGCCCTCCATCGTTCCCAGGATTCGGCTCTTCTCCAGGGAGTCCTTCCTTCACATTCAGTGGCCAAAGGATTTGAGTTTCCTCTTCAGGATCTGGCCTTCTCAAGAGCAGTCAGGGTTGATCTCCTCTAGGACTGACCGGTTGGATGGCCTTGCAATCCAAGGGACTCGCAGGAGTCTTCTCCAGCACCAGAGTTCAAAGGCCTCCATTCTTTGGCCCTCAGCCTTCCTTATGGTCCAGCTTTCACAGCCATCCATTGCAACTGGGAAAATCGTAGCCTTGACTATACGCGCTTTTGTTGGCAGGGTGATGTCTCTGCTTTTTAGTAAGCAGTCTAGATTTGTCATAGATTTCCTCCCCAGGAGCAAGCGTCTTTTAATTTCTTGGCTGCAGTCCCCATCTGCGGTGATCTTGGAGCCCAGGAAAATGAAGTCTGTCACTACCTCCATTTGTTCTTCCGAGGCATTGCAAACCATCATAAATATGAACCAGTCTGAATTTTGATCTCATGACCATTGGGGAAACTGCAGCAGTCTTTAAGTGTGAAAAAAACCCCACTCCTAAGTCACTTTTCCCAGTGCCGTTGTACCCTGTTTTCCCGAAAATAAGATCCAATCGGAAAATAAATCCTACCATGATTTTTCAGGATGCTCGTAATATAAGCCCTACCCCCCCCCCAAAATAAGCCTCAGTTAAGATTGTCAGGCAGATGGGTGCATTTAGTACCGTATTTGCCTCCCAAAATAAGACCTAACCAGAAAATAAACCCTAATGCGTCTTTTGGAGCAAAAATTAATATAAGACCCGGTCTTATTTTCGGGGAAACACAGTATCTTCAAGTGGTCATTAAATGAACTTGTAGATTTGAGGACGAGCCTTGGCGGCTCTCGAGGAAATCTCTCCCTTCTTCTCCGTCAACTCTCACAGCTTGCAAGGCTTCTGCGCAGAGCCTGGGGTGCCTCAAGCGCTCGGTTTCCCTCCTTCCCAGCTTCTTCATTATCTTAATCACAGTTGTGGTAAAGTTTCATGCTTCCTTTTGACCTTTCTTTTTTGGCCCGGTTGTGCCGTTTAACTACAACTGACACTCGTCCCCCGGCGCTATTACCTAGGAAACCCACCACTCAGGCCTCCGCCTTCCCTCTCCCCCTGTCATTCTCGCTTTCCCCCCGTGTCTTCTTCTGTTTTGTGTGTATTTTTCCTCCCCTCCCCTCTTTTTTTTTTTTAAACATGGTTTTCCTAAAAAGTTTTTTAATCAATCAAATTTGGGGCAGAAAATAGGCTCAGTCACGCCTGGTCCTTGGGTCGTGTGACACTCCCTTGGGGGTCTTGACAGCTCTTTAGAAGAGGCCGTCGGGACAGGGAGGCCCAAACAAAATGTTTGGGCAGGAAAGGGACGGTTTCCATGACACTTTTGGGGACCCCCGTCCTTCCGTCGGGGTAACCCCGGAGGGAGGCAAAAGAAGGCCGGGAAGGAGGAGGGAGGGAACGTGTGTGCATCGGAGAAGGGGGAACAGATCCCGAACAAAAGGAAAGAGAAAGAGATACCAGGGAGAGGTGGCGGACGGAGGGGTGAGGAAGCCTTATAAATGCATTGACAGCTGCCCCAGCTCCCGAGGATGGGGAGGGGGAGGCCAGCACATGGGGGGGAGCCGGTGGGACAGACGGTAATTTAGTCAGCTTCCCGATCCTTGCATAATCGAGTCTTTTTTTAAAAAAAAGAAAAAAAAACATATTCCATTTTTCATCCTCTTCTCGAGGCACTTCCTTCAGGAGAGCCATTCTCACCCCGTCGCAGAGCGAGATCTTTCCCGGGCCTTTGGTAGGCACTCTGGTTCTCTAACCCTTTTAATCTCTCCTTTTGCGAGCTTGTTTGGAGGTTCGGGAAGGGAACCCCTTATCTCCGCTGCTTTGGGCCTTTCGCAAACGGTTTGGGTTCGGCGAGGGCTTCTTCGGTTGAGGGCCTGAGCTGGGGAGTTGGGGGGGGGACGACGTAAGATCTCACGGGGGTCTTTGAGTAGCAATGGGCCATTCGATAACAAGGACGGTGGCCAAATTTTTTTGTTGTTGTTCCAGATGTAAGACTGCACTCCAGGTCCCCTTGCATTGTCCAGCTCTGCTCTTCTCTTCCTCTAATCCGCTCTATCCCTCCGTATTCTTTCCACATTCCTCTTTTCTCTCCCTCTCTCGCTCTCTCCCTTCCCCACTTTATAATTGCAGATTAGACTTAATTGATTTGTTTAGACAGCCAAGGAGCAACTTCAGCAGGAGGGGATAAGGGAGACGGCCAAATTATTGGCAGAGCAGTTACGGGATAGGCTCAATCTGGCCCAAGGATTGGTTTTTTTTCCCCACGCCTTCTATCTTTCTCCTGCCGTGCTTGGCCACTCGGCTTGGCTTCCATTTCATTAGGATGCAACTAGAACAAAGTTTCCTTTTTTTAAAAGATTCCAGCTTTCTGCTATTTTTCCTGCTTCATCCCGGCAACCCTCTGAGCGAAAGGGACTTCTTCTTACATCCACCTGTCTTGCATGTCCCTCAGTCTTCCTGGATAGATAGATAGATAGATAGATAGATAGATAGATAGATAGATAGATGATAGATAGATAGATAGATAGATAGATAGATAGATAGATAGATAGATAGATAGAAAGATAGAAAGATAGAAAGATAGATATTGGCATTGCGTTGTCCTTTGAATGGGTGCGTTTCTGTTCGGAAGGTCTAGGACTTTTCTATTCAATCGTGCCTATTTGTTGGATCTTGGAAAAAGAAATAGAAACTCAGAGTAAATGGAAAAGGGGGATGGGAGAAAGAAGATTATAAATATAAATGTACAATTATGAAAAGATGGATTGGGTAAAATGGGAAAGAAATTGAAAAGAAAGTATATACTATTAGAAAATTGGACTTGCTCGGATACCAAATAAGGGAAATATTGCACAACAAAGGAGAAAGAAAGAAATGAGGAGGAGAGGGAGAGAGAGGAATGGAAGAAAGGAGAAAGGAGGGAAAGAAAGGGCAGGGGAGAGGAGTCGGAGAGAAGGTGAGAAAAGAGGGGAGAAAAGGGGAAAAGAAGGGAGGAGTGGGGGAGAGGAAGGGGAAGTAGGGGAGGAGAGGAGGAGGAAGAAAGTAGAAAGAAAGTAGAAGAAGAGGGGAGGGAGGGAGGGGAAAGAAAGAAGGAGAAGAAGGTTTGTTGTGAAAAGAGGGGAAAAGTGGCTCAGCAGACTGATAGCATTGTGATTAACACCAGCTGTCTGCAATGACTGTAAGTTCGAATCTCACCAGGCTCAAGGTGGACTCAGCCTTCCATCCTTTCTAAGGTAGGTAAATTGAGTGGCCCAGTTTATGGAGGCAATAAGCTGACTTTGTATAAATATACAAAAATATGAAGGCTATTGCTTAACGCCTTGTAAGCCGCCCTGAGCTCCGGAGAAGGGCGGCATATAAATCAATTTTTTTTTTAAAAAAAAGAGCAACCCCAAATCTAATTAAAATGTCTTATTTTTATGCTTTCATTAGGAAAAAATACGTATATATATATGATCAATTATGGATAAGAGACTGTCCATTGACGATATGTGTGTAAGAAATAAAAATAACAAACTTTTTTTTAAAAAAAGAAAAAAGAAAAAGCAGCTTCTCATCAGAGTTAATCCGAGTTGCAAAACTACCGGTATTTTGCTTCTGCTGGCTTGTGTCCTTTTGTGCGTCTCTTTTAAGAAAGAAAGAAAAAAAAACGGTGAAGTTTTTTTTCTTTGAATGTTCATTTGCGTGCTGCCTAGAGAAACCAATTCAGCGGACTTGTGCACAACGGAGGTGTGCGTTTGCGTTAGTGCAGGGTTGGCCTTAATGCCTAATGTTCTACCTTCCTTGAATGTCTGATTTACGTGTTTGAGCCTTAGCACAATATTCCAATATCTCAGGGGCTGCCCCAAAGAAGAGGGAGTCAAGCTATTCTCCAAAGCAGGACAAGAAGCAACGAATGGAAACTCATCAAGAAGAGAAGCAACTTAGAACTAAGGAGAAATTTCCTGACAGTTAGAACAATTAATCCGTGGAACAACTTGCCACCAGAAGTTGTGAATGCTCCAACACTGGAAGTTTTAAAGAAGAAGTTGGATAACCACTTATCTGAAGTTATGTAGGGTTTCCTGCCTAAGCAGGGGGTTGGACTAGAAGATCTCCAAGGTCCCTTCCAACTCTGTTATTCTACATTGCATGTTGGTGGGTGTCGCACATTGGCAGTTGTGACGCATATTTTGAGCGACAGGGAGCCGCAGCAGAGGGGTGAAAGAGCCACATGCGGCTCCAGAGCTGCGGGTTGCTGACTCCTGTCTTAGCAGAATTCCTATCTTTTTATGAAAAAAAAAACAACTAATTCTATTCACGTTTCTGCCTCCTTCCCAAAGTGACCTGGTGGGACATCCTCTGCAGATCTTGTTCGGTCTACCAAGGGGAGATGAGGAAATCCTTTTGGTTGCATGTGCTTTTCTCTCCCCTTCCATTACTCACTCTTCCTTTTCTGGCAAGCGTTGGGCTCGATAGGAGGGGGGGGTAACTTGGAAGGGATTCCCCCTTTGGCAGCCAGCCTCCGACCTCTCTGTGGTTTCCAATTTACTCTCGGTAGGCTGTCCTTTTCTTTGGTTCTTTGGCACTCGCGGGCTGTATTCGCACACAGCACGCTTAACAAGGAAAACCTAGGAGTGAACGAGTACGTTTCTTAGCTGTTAATGTTGTTTACGACTTTGGTAGTTTAGCGTTTTTTTGTTTTTTTTTTTGCAAACCTAGTCCGTTTGATATAGTTTAGCGCAGCAGCTCCCAAACCCTTTGGGCACCAAGGAACGGGTTCCATGGAGCAGTGTTGGAATTCACATTTTTTTTTACTACCGTTTCTGTGGGCGTGGCTTGGTGGGCATGGCAGGGGAAGGATGCTGCAGAATCCCCATTTCCTCCCCACTCCAGGGGAAAGATATTGTAAAGTCTCCATTCCCACCCCACTCCTGGGGGAAGGATACTGCAAAATCCCCATTCCCTCCCCACTCCAGGGGGAAGGATGTTGCAAAATCTCCATTCTCACCCCACTCTGGGGCCAGCCAGAGGTGATATTTTGCCGGTTCTCCGAACTACTCAAAATTTCCGCTACCGGTTCGCCAGAACCTGTCAGAATCTGTTGGATTTCATCCCTGGTTTGGTCCTAACTTGTTCCCCCAATGCTTTGTTTCTGAGAAGCTGCGGGGAAATAGATCCCCCGAAGAAACTTGTCTAGACTAGTTTTAGATTTATTTCAGCTAGTCAGTTCCCAGGAAAATTTCCAACCAACCGAAAACGATAGTTGTAGATGCTCCACCACTTGAGGTTTTAAAGACGAGGTAAGGGACAATCTGTAAGGGACGTGGTGGCTCCGGGGCTAAGACGCTGAGCTTCTCGATCGAAAGGTCGACAGTTCAGGGGTTCGAATCCCTAGAACTGGGTGAGCTCCCGTGACTTGTCCCAGCTTCTGCCAACCTAGCAGTTCGAAAGCCCGTAAAAAAAATGCAAGTAGAAAAATAGGGACCACCTTCAGTGGGAAGGGAACATCGTTCCGTGCGCCTTTGGCGTTGAATCATGTCGGCCACAGGACCATGGAGACGTCTTCGGACAGCGCTGGCTCTTCGGCTTTGAAACGGAGAGGAGCACTGTCCCCTAGAGTTGGGAAAAACGTTTATGACCGTTTTTTCACACTTATGACCTTTGCAGCATCCCTGCGGTTACGTGATTAAAATTCGGACACTTAGCAACGGGCTTTTAGGATACTTGCAGCATCCCATGGTCGCATCCTCACTTTTGTGACCTCCGACAAGAAAATCAGCGGGGGAAACCAGGCTCCCTTTAACAACGGGTGTTACTAACTTAACAACGGCAAAGTGATTCACTTAACAGCTAGGTTGTAAAATTGGGCAAAAATTCACTTAACCGTTTTGCTTAGCAAGAGATAATTTGGGGCTTGTTTGTGGTCGTAAGTAGAGGACTTGCCTGCATAAGGCCTCTGATTTTAATTTAAATGTTTCAGATGGGGAGTAGATAGAGATTGGCCAGTTCAAGCCCAGGAGTGTCTTTTACTGATCTTGAAGATTTCTTTCTTTCTTTCTTTCTTTCTTTTTGCTTTAATTTATATGCCGCCCTTCTCCGGAGACTCAGGGCAGCTTACAGTGCGTTAAGCAATAGCCTTCATACTTTTGTATATTTATACAAAGTCAGCTTATTGCCCCCACAATCCGGGTCCTCATTTCACCTACCTTTGAAAGGATGGAAGGCTGAGTCAACCTTGAGCCTGGTGAGACTTGAACTTGCAGTAATTGCAAGCAGCAGATGTTAATAACAGTGTGCTTTAGTCCACTGTACTACAGGCTCCTGTAGATCTTGAAGATTTCTTAACGGCCGTTTCACATGTGTGAATTTATTGCTCAACGTTTTAGCGCTAAAAATCCCACATTAAAGCTCCAACTCTATGTAATATGTAAGTATTGTATATATCTGTATTTACTTGGGAATCCAGTCAAATTGCACAAGACCTGGATCGACAGTTAAAAGAACCAAACCTGTTTGAACTACTGGGAAAGTTCTTGCGTGGTTCTTGCCTTACCGTGCGTGGCATGATGGCTGAACTACACAAATTGTGAGCTCTTCGTGCCAGAGGTCCAGCTGCCAAACACGATACCGAAAGATGGGGCAAACAAGCCATGGAGGGGTGGGCTTCAAAAATGTTAGCAAGGGGTTCTCTGCCCAGTTGCTGGTGGGCATGGCCATGGTGGGTGTGGCCTAGTCGGCCACCTGCACCACGGTGGGGAGGGAGGCGTTTTTGCCCTCCCCGGGCTCCGGAGGCTTTTCTCAAGCCTCCAGGAGGGAGAAAACGGCCTCCCCAGGCTCTGGAGGCCCATCCCGAACTTCTGATAGGCCTGTTATTCGCCCTCCCCGAGCCTCCGCGTGCGCCCTGCACTTACCTGCATCCAAAACGGGCCGCGTGGGGACTCCTGGGAGGGATGGGCGGGGCCAGCCAGGAGTGGGATTTGGGGGTACTCCGAACTGCACAGAATCTTAGCTAGGGGTTCTCCCGAACCCTCAGCAGCCCCACCCTTGAAACCATGGCTTGCTTAAACTAGCAATGAAAGAGAAGGTAAGAATGAGGCTGATGGGGGCATGGATTTGAAACGGATCCCTTTTGATGCAGAAGGTAGATACCGATGAACAGAGTTGGAGGGGGGCCTTGTAGGTCATCTAGTCCAACCCCCCCTCAAGCAGGAGACCCTACACCATTTCTGACAGATGGCATGTCCAATCTCTTCTTGAAAGCCTCCAGTGATGAAGCTCCCACAACTTCCGAAGGCAACTTTTGTTTCGTGGGTTGATTGCTCTCACTGTCAGGAAATTCCTCCTTATTTCCAGGTTGAATCTCTCCTTGTTCAGTTTCCATCCATTATTCCTTGTCTGCCCTTCAGGTGCCTTGGAAAAGAGCTTGACTCCTTCCTCTCTGTGGCAGCCCCTCAAATATTGGAAGACTGCTATCCTGTCTCCCCTGGTCCTTCTCTTCATTAAAGTAGACATACCCAATTCCAGCAACCGTTCTTCGTATGTTTTAGCCTCCAGTCCCCTAATCATCTTGGTTGCTCTTCTCTGCACTCTTTCTAGAGTCTCAACCTGCGGTGGGATTCAGCCGGTTCGCACCAATTCGGGAGAACCGGTTGTTAACTTTCTGAGCAGTTTGGCAAACTGGTTGTTGGTAGAAATCATTAGGGCAGAGAACCGGTTGTTAAATTACTTGAATCCCATCACTGGTCTCAAGATATTGTTTTACAGTGTGATGACCAAAACTGGATGCAGTACTCTAGGTGTGGTCTTACTAAGGCTTTGTAGAATGGTATTAGTACCTCCCTTGATCTCGATAGGTGAGCCTGCTGCTCCTTTAAGATGAAGTCGGTGGGCGAGTGGCATGCCAAATATATATATATAAAAATATAAATATGCCAGCTCTCATTCAGAGCAGCTTCTGCTGCCGTTTCTCTCTCCACCCCGCCCCCCCCCTTTGGAAACTTTCCTGCCCAATTGTTATGTGTGATCCGATCTGGAAGTTACTCTCTAAGCTTCTTGTCACATTTTGACTTAATGAAGTGCAACTGAAGTGGGAATTGGGGTTCATCACGTCAGTTTCTCTGTACTCCCTTGTTGTCGGAAAACAGGGGCGGTTGGGGACCGCAATGCAACGCTGTAAGTCGTTATCATTCCGGTCAGTCTGTTTAACACAAAATTAAACAAAGAACTAATTAGTGCCTCATGAATTAATAAATACGCAGTTGCTGGGGAGGAAGACGAGGGAGGGGTGGGGAAGAAAAGGTTTGGTTTTCCTTGGGATGTTGGGGGGGGGCGCGAGAAGAAGAAGAAGAAAAAAGTCAAATTAAGAGAAGGACACAATGGGAAAGGGGCGAAGGGACGGCCGCTTGTGCCAGGGAAAAGTTTTGGGGTTTTTTTTCCCTCCTAGATGGAGTTTCCTCCAGGTGAGTCAGGAAAGTAGCTCAGCCCCAGGTTGTGTTTGGTGAATCGGGGTCATGTTCCTGAGAGGTATGAATATTTATATGGGGAAAAGTCTTTGCTGCGAGTCAAGGCAGCTTCCCAGGACGAGAGGAAGGATACCAAGCATCCTGCCCCCCCCCCCGCTTTTAGTGATGGTAGATTTGCATGCATCTGCCTTAGGTGACAGCCCCCCCCCTCCGTGAGCCCAGAATGAGCTGTTCATTCTAGGAACCGAGCGAAGAATTTTGCAGCGTCCTGAGAAATGGCAAAATCCACCCGAAACGGAAGGACAAGTTTCTAGTCCTTAATGTTACACACAGAGACTTTTGGAAAGTTGTCCCTCTCTTTCCGAAAAGCATAAACGGCACGGAGCCAGGTTCAACGTTTCTGAAGGGCGACGTCTAAGAGAAACGAAATTAAAAAGTGATCATGAACGCAACAATCATCTCTGTGGAGAACGAATGTAAAGTTTATCGGTGCACTGTTAAATTGGCCTTTTTTAATGCAGGATAGGATAGGATAGGATAGGATAGGATAGGATAGGATAGGATAGGATAGGATAGGATAGGATAGGAGTGGAGTGGAGTGGAGTGGAGTGGAGTGGAGTGGAGTGGAGTGGAGTGGAGTGGAGTGGAGTGGAATGGAATGGAATGGAATGGAATGGAATGGAATGGAATGGAATAGAATAGAATAGAATAGAATAGAATAGAATAGAATAGAATAGAATAGAATAGGTAGAGTAGAGTTGAGTTGAGTTGAGTTGAGTTGAGTTGAGTTGAGTTGAGTTGAGTTGAGAGAATGGAATAGAATTCTTTATTGGCCAAGTGTGATTGGACACACAAGGAATTTGTCTTTGGTGCATACGCTCTCAGTGTACATAAAAGACAAGATACGTTCGTCAAGAATCATAAGGTACAACACTTAATGATAGTCATAGGGTACAAATAAGCAATCAGGAAACAATATCAATATAAATCGTAAGGATACAAGCAACAAAATTACAGTCATACAGTCATAGGTGGAAGGAGATGGGTGGTGGGAACAATGAGAAGATTAATAGTAGTGCCTTGTTATTCCTTGTTCATGCGGTATTGTAGTAACACCGCCTATCTAAGTTACTTCCCTCTCTTGCATCGACCGGAGATAGAATCATTTCTCCTTGTGTTTATTCCTTTTCTCCCTCATCTTTTCCCTTTTTTTTCCCTGATCAGTGGGGGAAAAAAAAACACACACACAGGCGTCTGGAGCCTGAGTGTTAAAAATGCATATATAAACCCTGCAAAACATGGTGGGAAGAGGAAAATCCATTTTACTACTTCAGGGATCTGCAACCTTAAATACCCTAAGAGCCATTTGGATCCCTTTCCCACAGAAAAGAAAACACCGGGAGCCACAAAACCCTTCCCGTGCCTGACTATGTAGTTGAATGAAAGGTTCTGTTTTCTTCTGAAAGTTTTCTTTTCTTGCATTTATCCATGGTTGGCCTACCGGGGGTTGAAAAGCTCAATAAATCAGATGCCGGCGGGTGTCGCACATTGGCGGTTGGGATGCATATTTTGAGTGACAGGGAGCCGCAGCAGAGGGGTGAAAGAGCCACATGCGGCTCCAGAGCCGCAGGTTGCTGACCCCTGGACTACTTCATGAGTAGCTCGTCTGTAAAATGGGTACAGTGGGGGTGGGGGGTGGCCTTGGCCTGCCTGGGAATTTCACCACGTAACACAAAGTTGAAGCTTGCTAGTTAGAACATGGATTGAGTTAGGAAAAAGCAGAAAGACTTTGAAGAGACAGGAAGTTTGGAGGAGGCTATCCTGGGTTATGTTTTAGTGAACTTTCAGACAATTAAGGTCTGCTGTAATTCAGAGAGCAGCCTGCCGGGGCTCCTCCCCTTTATGACTCTCATTTGCATATGCAGATCTTTGGACCGGGCTTCCTTTGTTGTTGTTAGTCGCAAAATTGTGTCCGACCCATCACAACTCCATGGACCACGTTCCTCCAGGCCTTCCTGTCCTCTACCATCCTCTGGAGTCCATTGAAGCTCACGCCGACTGCTTCGGTGACTCCATCCAGCCACCTCCTTCTCTGCCGTCCCCTTCTTCTTTTTGCTCTCCATCGTTCCCAGCATTCGGCTCTTCTCCAGGGAGTCCTTCCTTCTCATTCGGTGGCCAAAGGATTTGAGTTTCCTCTACAGGATCTTGGCCTTCTCAAGAGCAGTCAGGGTTGATCTCCTCTAGGACTGACCGGTTGGATGGCCTTGCAGTCCAAGGGACTCGCAGGAGTCTTCTCCAGCACCAGAGTTCAACGGCCTCCATTCTTTGGCGCTCAGCCTCCCTTACGGTCCGACTTTCACAGCCATCCATTGCAACTGGGAAAACCTTGACCATACGCACTTTTCCATAATTCAGAGAGCAGCTTGCCAGGGCTCCTCCCCTTTATGACTCTCATTTGCATATGCAGATCTTTGGACCGGGTTTCCTTGGGGAAGAGCATATTGTCTCCGGGGAGGGGGAGGGGGGCTTGAATCTACCTAGGTTGGCTGTTTTTAATCCCCAATTAGCAGCAACTCCAGGAAGGAGAATATCCGGATAGCAGCATGTTCTTGGGGTAGGGTGGGGTGGGGATTGGGCAGATGGGGTTCAGGAATCTCCCTTCCTGGGGTTGAAGCAAGGGAGAGCCGGGCCAAAGTTTGGGAGGGGGGCTGGAAAAACCCCCCCGCCCCCCAGGGAAGGGTGTGTGTGCCGCTTAGCCTGGTCTGTCCTAGATGCGGAGAAGCCGCCACTGAGTTTCCTTGACGGCCTCCTTGTCAAAAGGAGCTCCGAGCAGGAGAGTCCATCCTTTAAGAGGACATGTCAGGTTCAATTAGTGTTATCTGTCTAAATATGTGCTGGGAACAGAGAATACAAGCGGAGGCTTGGTGGCTTTGATGGAGACATATGCAAGGTCAGCCTGACTCCTGCAATCCCCCAATCTGATTTGGGGGGATTACACCTTCTAAGTAAATTGGCCGTTACTCCTCTTGCATCATTGATAAGCTGGCGGTGGCCAAAATAATAAAGGGGAGGGGGGGGACGAGAGGGTCAGAGGAGTGCATGGCCAGGCGGGGATGGGGGGGGGCGGTGGGGGAAAGAAGAGACACTGAATTTTTTAAAAAAAATCTGGCACTGAGTGAGGAGGGGGAAGTGGGAGGGAGGGGACGACGACGACGACCGGCAGGGTAGAAAGAGGCGAGGGTCTCCAGAGAAGCGAGGAAGAGGAGGCATGGAGGAGTATTTGAGCCTGCTCCGGCTGGAGGATTTAAGTTTGGCATTGAAAATCCGAGGGCCTGCTGTTGGCACTTAGGATACAGGCAGTGGTGGGATTCAGCCGGTTCGCACCCCTTCGGGAGAACCGGTTGTTAAAACTTTCTGAGCAGTTTGGCAAACTGGTTGCTGGAAGAAATCATTAGGGCAGAGAACCGGTTCTTAAATTACTTGAATCCCACCACTGCTTCTGCCTGATGTAGGCCTATCTCCCTCTTTTCTGTGGATGCGCCTGAGCTTGGCTATTATACCACAGGTGCTTTTTCAGAAGGCAACTGGACTCCCTTGGTTTTTCCTTGAAGGGGTTTCACTTCCCATCCGAGAAGCTTCTTCCGTTTCTGAGTGAATGGCGGAGAAGGGAAGGGATTCGGTCAGAACTAAAGAAGGTTTCTCGGATGAGGTGGGGAAAAAGGCCAATCCCATCCCTGGGAGTGTGGGGGGGGCTCTTTTCATGCTCAGAGTACCTCTTGCTTTGCCTTTTGAAGCCTGAGGACCGGACGGCAAAGAACAAGACACCCCCCCCCACCCCCACCAAAGAGGACTTTAACTCCTCTTACCAAAGTGCCTGGAGTCGTGGATGCAGCGAGGAAGGCTGCAAAGCTGCAAGCCTCCACCCCAGTTGCCCTTCCAAGTCTCATTCCCACCGGTAAAAACGTCGGCCTACCTTGCAAGGCGGTTGTAAAGATTCTGAGCCAACTCCAGCCTAGTTTCAACCGGCCCGTTCTTTTTGGATGCATGCAAGCTCCCCTTCCTCGAATAACCCCAGAGACCCCCCCCACCTTACTCTCTCGACATTCCCTGGCTGCAATGGGGTTGGGGAGCCCCGCAATGCTTCCATAGGATTACTTTTTTGGCGGAGTGGGATAAGAGGTTGCTCTGTGGGTTACATCCACAGAGTGGGCCAGCCAGGAACAGCCAAGCTACCGTCCCCTCCAGCTATCAGCAAGGGAGGGTGGGACGGAACCCTGGCCAGCTGTTTTGCAAACAGCTGGTTCTGCCTTTCCCTCATCCTCTCTCTCTCTCTCCGTCCAAGCTCCCGATCGGAAGTCTCACAATATGGTTCTTTTTTTAGGCTCTTTCACAGTTTGGGAACATATGGCTCTAAATAATTCAATTTACTTTGCCTGATTCTCTTCTCTCTCTCTCTCTCTTTCTTTTCTTGGGTTGGTTTCTTTCTTTCTTTTCTTTTTTCTTTTTAGTCCAATTGTGGCAAGACGCAGAGAGGAACTGGGAAAATATGCACACCTCACACCGGTTATCTTTTGAGCTCATGTGCTGAAGCTTGCTTCTCCTACCCTCCTCAACGCTGTCCCCCACCCCCACCCCCCCACCCCCAATCTCTGCAGCCTCAAGGCAAGGATTTTTTTTTTTTTTTTTAAAAAGAAAGAATGGCTGGAATTGAGCATTTGTCTCTATGGTCCCTTTCTCAAAGGACGGCGGCAGCTAATTCCCGAATCGGGTTCCATTGGCAAAATACTTTGCTATCATTCCGCTGGTCCAGGCGTTCCGATTTCAACCTCTAAAAGGACGTCAGGGATTTTAAAAAAACAAAGATTCTAGTCCCTATGCCATACGTCGGAGGCAAGAGAACTCCCTGTGCTGTATCTGCTCTTGACAAGATGGTAACTGCGCACAGAGCTAAAATCCCCTCTTAGTCAGGGTCACCAATAATTGTGTGAAGCGATAGCAAGATATATGGTGCTGTTCATAACGTTTTATGAATTGCCTTATGTTAAGATTACGAATGCTTCCCTCTTTTGTGGACTGTATAATTGCCCTCGCGGATCTCGCTTGGTTTTATTTTTATTTTATTTTATTTTGCTTTTAGTATGATTGAAAGGTTGGGTGGACCAGATTCTATTTTCAATAAACAAACAAATTGGATATAATCTTTTGAACGGGGACTCTCTGCCAGGCAGCGGAGATCTGAGTAAAATTCCCCTCTCTTCAAAGGCCGTTTCGGTGGGAACAAGAGGCTTTGCTTTCCTATAGAAATGCCCCTCAAAACAGGAAATGAGACCCCTGTTTTCCATAAAAGACGAACAGCCTGAATGCGAGATGATTGACGGCAATAAAAAATAAAAAATTAGAAAAGCATAAGATGTAAGGAAGAGGCAGATAAATTAAAACATTTAAACTTTTTTTTTTTTCTGCTCAAGAGTCTACTTTTTATGCATGGTTCGAAGGCCACAGGAGAGGGAGGTTTGGATTTTCCTGCCACAATTTAACACGAACATCACAATTATAGCATGGGGGGAAATTCAGCAGGTTCTGACAGGTTCTGAAGAACCGGATGCAGAAATTTTGAGCAGTTCGGAGAACCGGCAAATGCCACCTCTGGCTGGTCCCAGGAGTGGGGAGGGAATGGAGATTTTGCAGTATCCTTCCCCTGGAGTGGGGAGAGAATGGGGATTTTGCAGTATCTTCCCCTGCCATGCCCACCAAGCCACGCCCACCAAGCCACGCCACGCCCACAGAACCAGTGGTAAAAAAAAAATGAATTCCACCGCTGATTTATAATGATGAAATAGGAAGAGTGGGGCAGCCCACTCTTCATCCATAACTCTGCTAAATCGTCAACGACGATTTAGGAATTCAGGAATTGACTGTCTTCCCTTCTTTCTTTCTTTCTTTCTTTGTTTTTTTCTTCCCCTCCTCAGGATGAAGTGACTTCACAGCGTTCATTCAACACAAACAATTTGCGGAATCTTGATTCCAGAATTCTCAAAAGGTGGGAGAACCCACCAGGACCACAAATGGGTAAGTTTGCCCACGCGGGATACTTTTCTTCTTACTTTTTTTTTTTTTTTTGGTGTGTGTTACTCGTATGTGTCTGTTATCAGTGTGGTGCTTAGATTCATCCCATGGCCTTCTCCGATGCTTTATACTTTTCCCGGAGCCTAAAAGAGAGAATATAAAGCTGCAGGAAGAAAGGCCCAGCCAGCAGCCACCTGGGTTTCCTCTGGCAAAGAGAAACTCGGGGCTTGGCTTCCTCCTGATGCCACGCGACGACTGTCTCTGCTTGGGCCTGTGCTGTGCCCGAGTGGCAGCCTGCTCTCTCGCGGGGAAGGAAGGGGAAATACCCGCTCGAGTAATTATTAGTTAAATGCTTCCCCGTTTATAAGAAGCTTTGCACCGCAGGATTTGCCGATCGCCTTTCAGGAGGCATCCGTTTGAAATCTTAGCGGTCAGCATCTCAGATTAAGCAGGCCACCTGTGGACATTTTGACTTAGGAGGCTTCCTCTCATGTTAGGTGAGGCTGCCTTTCTCCAAAGCTAAGAATAGAATAGAATAGAATAGAATAGAATAGAATAGAATAGAATAGAATAGAATTTTTTATTGGCCAAGTGTGATTGGACACACAAGGAATTTGTCTTGGTGCATACGCTCTCGGAGTACATAAAAGAAAAGATACAAGAATCATAAAGTACAACACTTAATGATAATCATAGGGTACAAATAAGCAATCAGGAAACAATATCAATATAAATCGTAAGGATACAAGCAACAAAGTTACAGTCATACAGTCATAAGTGGAAGGAGATGGGTGGTGGGTACGATGAGAAGATTAATAGTAGTGCAGACTTAGTGAATAGTTTGACAGTGTTGAGGGAATTATTTGTTTAGCAGAGTGATGGCATTCGGGAAAAAACTGTTCTTGTGTCTAGTTGTTCTGGTGTGCAGTGCTCTATAGCGTCGTTTTGAGGGTAGGAGTTGAAACAGTTTATGTCCAGGATGTGAAGGGTCTGTAAATATAAAGAATAAAGGTAAAGGTTCCCCTTGCACATGCATTCTAGTCGTTCCCGACTCTAGGGGGCGGTGCACATCTCCGTTTCTCAGCCGGAGAGCCAGCGCTGTCCGAAGACGTCTCTGTGGTCATGTGGCCGGCGTGACTCAACGCCAAAGGCGCACGGAACGCTGTCATCTTCCCACCAAAGGTGGTCCCTATTTTTTCTACTTGCATTTTTTTTTTTTTTACGTGCTTTCGAACTGCTAGGTTGGCAGAAGCTGGGAGAAGTCACGGGAACTCACCCCTGTTACACGGCACTAGGGATTCAAACCGCCGAACTGCCGACCTTTCGACTGTGTCCCTACATTTTGGGAGAGGGGGAGAGATTGAATCGTGGGTCCCTCTTTGAAGAGCTCAGACAGAACCGAAGGCTGTAGCCATTCTCTCCGCTGTGCTGTTTTTTTATAAGGAACATCCCTCTCACCCTCCAAGGCTCAAGCCAGGCCCAATTTGCAGATTTCTCTAAACTTACGAGAGAACTCGGCTGTGTTAGCTGTTGGGAGAACTTTTGTGTTGTTAAGAGAGTAAGGCCCATAAATTTCGAACATTCCCCTCACCCCATCTTCAGCTGTCCGGGCACCTATCTCCCGGAGGCTCGGCCGAGAACATGGGGTGCCCGCTCCCCACCTGTCCCCTCCTCTCTTCAGCCAGGTGTCAAGAGAGGGAGTGAGCAGGGCCTCTCTCTCTCTCTCCCCAAGCTGATTCCGCAGGGAGCCGAGCCCGGTTGGTGTCAGAGGTGACCGATAGAAGGCCAATGTTATGTAAATATTTCTGTTGCAACACGGCAAGAATGGGCAGGGGCTTGCTGATCCATCCATCATTGACATGGCCTCTCCGGAGGCAGGGGGGCTTCAGTGGGGAGGGGGAGAAGGAGGCAGACAGAGGCAGCATGTGCCCCACTCATAAACTGTTTGTTTTCCTTTTATCCCCATTGGTTTCAGGGAGACCCGCTGAGCTCCAGACTCTGAGCTTTTGTCCTCCCAAGCGCCCCACCTTCCTACTTGGCCCTTCGCTTCGCACACATTTCTGTCGTTCCCCCGTCCCCACCCCCCCCTCCGCAGCCCTGCCAAAATAGCTCCACTTTTTTTTTTGCCTTTCAGTTTCTTTTCTCTGACTTCAAAGGCTGCCCTCTTATTGTCTGGGGATTGCCAGGCAGTGGCCCTGAAATGCGATCACAGCCGGGCATGATGTAGGTCACCCTCTGAGCACCCTGCCTTGAGCACTCAAAGGAACTGGGCGGATGCTTCCTTTTGCGGGCTTCACCACCGTGGTTACAGCTCTTTCCTTCTGGTTCCCCTTCCTCGCTCTCTCTCTCATCTCTCTCTCTCTCTCTCTCTCTCTCGTCTTCACGCTCCCTCACGGCTTCATCAGAGACTCCACTCCCCCCTCACCCACTCCTCAAATCTATTTTACTCTTCCCTCCTGGATCCCTGTGGCCTTCGGCTGCTTTGTTTCCAGACATGGACCTTGCCACCATGGAATGGGACAACTCGCCATGGCCAACTTGCTGCGGCCAACTCTGCAGCCAACTCACCATGGCCAACTCATCACGGCCAGCACTCTACAGCAAACTCGCCATGGCCAACTCTTTGCAGCCAACTCACCATGGCCAATGCTCTATGGCCAACTCTCTGCAACTCGCCATGGCCAACTCGCCATGGCCAACTTTCTGCGGCCAACTCTTTGCAACCAACTCACCATGGCCAACTCATCACGGCCAACTCCCTGCGGCCAACTCTCTGCAGCCAACTTGCCATGGCTAACTCATCATGGCCAATTCTCTGCGACCAACTCACCATGGTCATCTCTTTGCGGCCAACTCAGCATGGCCAACTCGCCATGGCCAACTCTCTGCAGCCAACTTGCCATGGCCAACTCTTTGCGGCCAACTCACTATGGCCAACTCGCTATGGCCAACTCTTTGCGGCCAACTCATCATGGCCAACTCACTGTGGGACAACTTGCCACCAGGCAATTTAACCATTCAATTTAATGATCTAAAATTTTAAAAAATAATATTTGTTGTCATTCCCATTTCATTTCAATCTGCCCCTCTTTTTTTGCATCCTTTCTTTAATGCTTCCATTCCACCATTTATTTGATATTAGTGTAACTCTTTGTCCGTGGCTAGTTGGCCGTGGTAAGCTGGTTTATTTAGACTTAGAAGGATCCACTCCGGTTACGTTTCCCACTCCCCCACTCCAGCTCCTGGCCTCCAAGGGCCAGGATTCTTGCCTTTGATGCCTCTGAGAAAGCTGTTGGGCACCCAGCTTCCCTGGTCTTGAAACACTGGCATATGCCAATGGTGGAAGCCCTTGCCTGGCTCAACGTTTGGCTGGCAAGTCCCTTTCAGCTTCTTGGTGCTAGCCCTGGCATTGCAGACACCCAGGTGTGAAGAAGGATGGGCTTCAAAAATTTTAGCAAGGGGTTCTCTGCCCGGTTGCTGGGTGGGCGTGGCCATGGTGGGCGTGGCCTAGCCGGCCTCCTGCACCACGGTGGCGGGAGGGTGTTTTCCCTCCCTGAGCTCCGGAGGCTTTCTCTGAGCCTCTGGGAGGACGAAAATGGCCTCCCCAGGCTCCAGAGGCTCTCTAGAGGCCAGAAATGCCCATTTCCAGTCTTCCCAAACTTCCGGTAGGCCCGTTTTTCACCCTCCCCAAGCCTCCCCGCGCGCCCTGTGGGGCAGGGCCAGGCAGGAGTGGGATTTGGAGGTTCTCTGAGCTGCACAGAATCTTTGCCTTAACTGCAGCCTTATTGATTGATTGATTGATTGATTGATTGATTGATTCGATTTATATGCTGCCCTTTTCCGGAGACTCAGGGCGGCTTACAATGCGTTAAGCAATAGCCTTCATACCTTTGTATATACCTGCTTAGTAGGGCTTTCGCCCCTCCCCCCCCAAGCGGTGTTCTTTTTTATACAAAGTCAGCTTATTGCCCCCACAATCCGGGTCCTCATTTTACCTACCTCGAAAGGATGGAAGGCTGAGTCAACCTTGAGCCTGGTGAGATTCGAACTCGCAATAATTGCAGGCAGCTGGTGTTTCTTAACAGTGCTTTAGTCTGCTGCGCCACCAAGGCTCTTCTCATTAAGGAAGATTTCGCTCCTTCCATCCCGGATCCTTCCCTGAATTGTTCAGCTTCTGTTTTATTTTTGGTTTTGCTTTGCTTTATCCCGGTGTTTCTCAACTTGGCCAAGTGGAAGATGCAAGGACTTCAACTCCCAGAATTCCCCATGCTGGTGGCTGGGGAATTCTGGGAGTTGAAGTCCACGCATCTCCCTAGTTGTCCAGGATGAAAAAAAAAACACTGCTTGCTGTCCGACATTTTCCGGAGGACGGAAGCCTTCTCTTTTGTTCTGGCCTCCAAAACTTTTAGAGAGGATGGAGAACAAATGACCTGAGAATCTTATTTATATCTCTTCGAACGTTGGGCAGCCCCCCATCCCACTCTCAGGCCTTCTCCCCCCCCCCTCTTTTTTAAAGGGTTGTCCAAAATAATACCATCTCTTTGACTACTTTCTTGCCCAATTAATGGCGAACTGGGGTTTGCCCCGGTCTAATATGTGGAGGAAAATTGGGGAGGGGGTTACGTTCTTATCTCCCCCCCCCTCTTCTTCCGAGGCCTCTTCAGCCTTTGTCTCTCTTTTTCATCTACTCCGAAGCCTCCCTTTACTTCCTTGTCACCCTAATTGATTGCATTAACCTTTCAACGTATTGGATTTCCCAGGCCTCGTGTGGAGAGAACAGTGCAATATGCTTATAATCTGGGCCAGAATGGACAGGGAGCAGTCAACAAGCCTTCCTCACCAACAGAAACCCCTGACAAATTGGCTTTTAGAAAAGACGAGCGGAGGGAGGGAGGGAGGGAGGAATCTCTGAACTAAGATGGGGGCAGGCAATGCATCAGTCATTAAAGAGAGGGGGGGAGAGATGGAGGGAGTGGAAGAGAGAGGGAGAGGAGAGAGGGAGAGTGGAAGAGGGAGAAAGAGCGGGGGAGAGAGAGGAAGGGAGAGGGGAGAGGGAGAGAGAGAAGGAGAGAGGAAGGGAGAGGTAGGAAGAGAGAGGGAGACAGAAAGAGGGAGAAGGATATAGGGAAGGGGGAGAGAGAGGAAGGAAGAGGGAGAGAGAAGGGAGAGGGAGTGAGAAGAGAGAGGAAGGGGAGAGAGGGGGAGGGAGGGGGAGAGAGGAAGGGGGAGGGAGGGAGAGAGAGAAGGAGAGAGGAAGGAAGAGGGAGGGAGAAGAGAGAGGAAGTGGGAGAGAGGGAGAGAGGAAGAGAGGGAGAGATGGAGGGAGAGGGAGAGAGAGGAAGGAAGATGGTGAGAGAGAAGGAGAGAGGGAGGGAGAGGGAGGAAGAGAGAGGGAGAGAGAGGGAGGGGAGAGAGAGGAAGGAAGAGGGAGAGAGAGAAGGAGAGAGGAAGGGAGAGGGAGGGAGGGATAAAATAGGAAGTGGGAGAGGAAGAAGGAGAGAGATGGAAGGAGGGGGAGGGAGAGAGGGGGAGGGAGGGAGAGAGGGAGAAGAGAGAGGATGTGGGAGAGAGGGAGAGGGAGAGAGATGGAGGGAGGGAGAAAGAGAGGAAGGGAGAGAGAGAAGGAGAGAGGAAGGAAGAGGGAGGGAGAAGAGAGAGGAAGTGGGAGAGAGGGAGAGAGGAAGAGAGGGAGAGATGGAGGGAGAGGGAGAGAGAGGAAGGAAGATGGTGAGAGAGAAGGAGAGAGGGAGGGAGAGGGAGGAAGAGAGAGGGAGAGAGAGGGAGGGGAGAGAGAGGAAGGAAGAGGGAGAGAGAGAAGGAGAGAGGAAGGGAGAGGGAGGGAGGGATAAAATAGGAAGTGGGAGAGGAAGAAGGAGAGAGATGGAAGGAGGGGGAGGGAGAGAGGGGGAGGGAGGGAGAGAGGGAGAAGAGAGAGGATGTGGGAGAGAGGGAGAGGGAAAGAGATGGAGGGAGGGAGAAAGAGAGGAAGGGAGAGAGTGAAGGAGAGAGGAAGGGAGAGGGAGGGAGAAGAGAGAGGAAGAGGGAGAGAAGGAGAGGGAGGGAGGGAGGATGCAAACTACAGTAGATAGACTTGCAAATATAGGACAGTCTGAATTTATTTACGAGGGCCAGGTCAGCGGAGTAGCATTTTCTGTAGGGATGTTGACATATTTATAAAACTTCAGCAAAGGTTCAGAGTGGATGAGTGACAGCAGGGAGGGAGGGAGGGACGGAAGGGGTATGTGTGTGTGTCTTCCGGGTAGGTTTTTGATTTTGCCCGTATCAAGAAAAGAAAGAAAGAAAGAAAAAAAAACTTCTAAAGCGAAGGCTGGGGCAGGAGATGGGTGCTGCTGATGGAACAAGGCAGCCAGCAGCCAAAAGAAGATGGCCGTATCTTTTTGCGTAGAAGAGCAGTCAGGCGACCGGGTGGCCTTAAGTTAATTGATTGCTTTGCAACAGGCAGCCGGGATAACTGTGTTGTTCCGTCACCGTGGCAACAACCCCCAAATTGTCAGCCGGTTTAGACGGAGCGAAGTAAAAACATTGTCTCGTTTGCACTGATCTTGGCCGTTGTTTTTCCTTCAAAAGGGCACAGGATTCATTGATCCGTCTCCCCTCCATCCCCGGTAATATGATTTTTTTTAAAAAAAAACCAGATATGGTAGAAGCCAGGAAAAAAATCCCACCCACCCACCCCGCCCCCAGATCACTTTGCTTTTGGGGATGACATATATAAGAACGTTTCCCTTTGGAAGAGTGTGTCTGCGTGTGTTTGCGTCTTGCGTAAGAAGGAAACGGCTCTGCTTAGGAAGGGAAAGGAAAACGAAGACTTAGTGTCTACGTTTTTTGCTTGTTTCGTTCAAGGGTGGAGAAATAGAGCGATAACTACAATAACACAAAGACGGTGTTATTCTAATAAATAATATTTATTTTCTTCATCGGCTGAGCTTCTACAGCAGTGATGGCGAACCTTTTTGGTACCAAGTGCTGAAAATGGAGCACTTCAGGGCCGCAACCAGGAAGAGGAGCTGCCCAGGGGCAGTGGTGGGATTCAGCCGGTTCGTACCACTTCGGGCGAACCGGTTGTTAACTTTCTGAGCAGTTTGGCGAACTGGTTGTTGGAAGAAATCATTAGGGCAGAGAACCGATTGTTAAATCATTTGAATCCCACCACTGCCCAGATAAAGTAGTTCCAGTTTCCCACACGCATGTGTGCGCCAGATGGCTTTTCCCCAGTGGTGGGATTCAGCCGGTTTGCACCACTTCAGGAGAACCGGTTGTTAACTTTCTGAGCAGTTTGGCGAACTGGTTGTTGGAAGAAATCATTAGGGCAGAGACACCGGTTGTTAAATTATTTGAATCCCACCACTGCCCAGATAAAGTAGTTCCAGTTTCCCACACGCATGTGTGCGCCAGCCAGCAAGTCTTCCGGTTACTGCTGCGCATGTGAACGCAGGGATCAGCTGACCGGCACGCATGCTCGCGCCGTAAAACAGAAGACCAGCTCTTCCGGTCTCCGGCACTGCTACACGCACAGCTGATCATCATGTGCGCATGCGTGCTAAAAAAAGAGGAACAGGCGACGCCGTGCGTGCCAAGCAACATGGCTCCGTGTGCCACTTTGGGCACGCGTGCCATAGGTTCGCCATCGCGGTTCTATAGCGAAGCAGACGAGAAGCTCAAGTTGAAGAGCGAATTTCTCTGCTCTTTTTTCCATGCACCTCTCTCTCTCTCTCTCTCCATTGGGGGAGGTGCCTGAGTTGTTCAACAGGTGCAGCTTCTCCCAAGCCCAGAGACGGAGCAGGCAGGCATCTCTGAATCGCCTTGGGGTGCGTGCGTGCACTCAATCGGTTTATCTGCCCGGTTTTTCAAGCAAAAACGCCCATGAATACCAACCGACAGGTTGAAATAAAACATTATAGACAAAAGATCAAGTGTACATGGGGGAAAAGAAAAAAAAAAAGAAAGAAAAGAAAATCAATCCGCCATACCTGCATTGTATTAATTTCCCTTTAAATCATAGCAGGCTTTTTTTTTTTTTTTATAAAAATAAAAAAAAAAGAACAGGACAGCTCAAATATCTCAGTCTTTGTAATCTACTGGTAACTCCTGAAAACTGTTTCAACAGTTTGTGGAAAGCTTCTGTCCGTGGCACGAGACTGGTTGTTATTACTGCCGTCCCATAAGTGTGCTGTTGCGGCTGCTCCTCCTGATAATAATAATAATAATTAGTATTTATATGTAGGGCTTTCAGTCATCCGAAGTCCATTACCAGATGGCTGGGTTGTCATTCTTACAACAACCCTGCTGAGTGACTCATAGTAATTAACTCCACATTGCCAGATGAGTTGATGGAGAGAGAAAGAGAGAGAGAGAGAGATAGTGAGTGACTTGCTTAAAGGTTCATAACCTGGGACTTCCTCATTGGTTACGGAGTCCTTTGCAGCCGCTCTCCAAGTCAGAAGCCACTGAGTGAAGCTTTCTCTTTCAAAAGGAGCCGTTGATTATTTACTTTGCTCGTAGTAAGTAACTTAACTCAACGAGCCTACCTGTTGGCAGATGTAGGCCTACCTATTAAAACACCATTAAGAAGCCCGGCGGGTGAGAGGCGGCTCCGCCAAGGTGAGAGCTGAGTTGTTTGGGGAAAAAAGAACAGGTCCCGCGTGCAGAGGCTCCTTTTTAATCACCCCACGACAAGCCAATCAGGAAGCGGAGAGAGAGAGTGTTAACTCTCTCTCTCTCTCTCTCTCTCAGCATGTGGGAATGGCAGCCAGGCAGCAGTCCCGAGTTGAGGCAGGAGATTCAGGTCCGTTTTCTTTGCTTTCACTTTCTTGACCTCTTTTCCCGGTTGGGGACTTCAGCTCCCAGAATTTAAGGGTGATTCCCCACCTCTGCCTTTTCAGTATTCTTACACTACAACAGAATAGAAGTGACTTTCATGAGGTGGAGACTTAGTTTTGGTATGAGAGAGTCTCAGTATCAGACTGGATCAAAGATCCAGAGAGACTGGATCAAAGTCTCTCTCTCTCTCTCTCTCTCTCTCTCTCTCTCTCTCTCTCTCTCTCTCTCTCTCTCTCTCTCTCTCTGTCTCTCTCTGTGTGTGTCTCTCTGGGTCTCTCTCTCTCTCTCTCTGTATCTCTGTATCTCTCTCTCTGTTTGTGTGTCTCTCTCTGTATCTCTCTGTGTGTCTCTGTGTCTCTCTGGAGCTCTGGAGCTCTCTGTGTGTGTCTGTGTGTGTCTGTGTGTGTGTGTCTCTCTCTCTCTGTCTCTCTTTCTCTCTCTGTATCTCTCTCTGTCTCTGTCTCTGTCTCTTGTCTCTCTCTCTGTGTGTATCTCTGTGTTTCTGTGTCTCTCTCTCTCTGTGTCTCTCTGGGTCTCTCTCTCATGTCTCTTTCTCTCTGTATCTCTCTCTCTCTGTGTCTCTGTCTCTTGTCTCTCTCTCTGTATCTCTGTGTTTCTCTCTGTGTGTCTCTTTCTCTCTCTTTCTCTCTCTCTTTCTCTCTCTGTGTCTCTGTGTCTCTCTCTCATGTCTCTTTCTCTCTGTATCTCTCTGTGTGTCTCTCTCTGTCTCTTTCTCTCTCTCTCTGTATCTCTCTCCCTTTCTCTCTATGTGTCTCTCTCTGTCTCTGTGTGTGTCTCTTTCTTTCTCTCTCTATGTCTCTCTCTCTCTGTATATCTCTCTGTGTGTGTCTCTCCCTTTGTCTGTGTGTGTGTGTGTGTCTGTCTCTGTGTGTGTCTCTCTCTGTATCTCTCTCTCTCTCTCCCTCCCTCCCCCCCTCCCTCCTGTCGGTACTAGCACTGATGATGTTACCTACTTTGGGTAATGAAACGTCTACAAGAAAACAAGCAAGCTCAAGGGAGAACCAAGGATCCCGGATGTCAACCCTGAGCTACAAATATCTTCCTTCCTTCCTTCCTTCCTTCCTTCCTTCCTTCCTTCCTTCCTTCCTTCCTTCCTTCCTTTTTCTTTCCTTCCTTCCTTCCTTCCTTCCTTCCTTCCTTCCTTCCTTCTCCGTCCTTCTCTCTCTCACTCTCACTCTCTCCCCCCCCCGCCATGTTTGAAAAAGAACCAAGTGTTTGACTGGCAGAGCCGGCTGTTAGAAGCAAGACGGTTATTGGTGTCAGAAACAGCTAAATAACCCTCTAACTGGTATGAAGGTGAATTCATGGTCTGGTGAGCAGTGAAAATATGAGACAAGCAGCACGGAGCAGGAAATAGCATCGCAGAGAGCTCTAGGGAATGCGTGAATACCCAAAAGCAGGACATCAGGCCAGGGGTTGGTGTAGGTTGGTGTTGCGTAGTTTGATTCCTTCGCGTAAAGTTTAGGATTCTGGGCAGCCTGGGATTCTAGGTTGTTGTTTTTTGTGGAGAGGGGGGAATGAAACAGTAAGACCCCAGTTACCCGGATTCTGGAATATAATTACTATCTGCTCCAGGGGTGAAATCTACTTACCTTCCCTCCTGGTTTGGAAGTGTGCGCGTGCACATGCGTCACATGCAATGATGGACCCTCTGTGCATGCGCAAAGCCTTCTGCACATGTGCAGAGGGTAAAAAACAGGTTACTTCCTAGTTAAAACCAGGAAGTAACGACATCCAGGCGGGTGGGCGGAGCCTCGCGCTGCCCCCACTACCGGTTCTCCGAACTACCCGCCGCTACCAGTTCGCCCGAACCCCTAATGTGGTCCTTTCCTGCCTGCTCTTTCCTTTCCCTACGTTATCCTTTTCTCACAGCCGTTTTCAGGAATATAAAATCCTGGAAATAAACAAAGCCCGAGCGTTTGCAGATACAACTCCTACACAGATAAAATCTTCTTGCAAGGCATAAACGAAGACAAAAGAAAAAAAAAAAAAGCATACGCGCCTAGAGAGGGTTGGCAACACCCTGGCGTACGAAGTGGAGCCATTAGGGCTTATCTTTGCTGCGAACAAGTTGATTGTGCGGCTGCTTGGAGCAAACTAAGATTCTTGGGCAGCAGCTCATTCAAATGCTATTATGTCTGAAGGAGAACTACGCAAGGCTGGCTTGGGCCTGTAGAACCATGTGTCAGGTTTCGATGCTATCTCAAAATAAATGAACTTCCAAACTGCCGATCTTTAAGGAAATTTTCTCTTTATCCGAGCACAGCAACCTGATCCTGACTCTTCGCGGTCAGTACTGACCTTTGCCCCCCAATCCCTCCCTTTCCGATCCCCAATTCTCTGCTTCTCATTGGCTATCTTCCAAGTCACTTTCCTGATTCCTTTCTTCGTCAGGTCACAGGAATGTCTCCCCCCTCCCCATCTCCGAGGAGACCGAATCTTCAAAGGGATTTAGCAGGCAAAAGTTCAGGCTTCTCCTCTCTTTTTCTATGTCAGTTCTGAGACGCTGACATCGTGATGGCGAACCTATGATACGCATGCCAGAGGTGGCACGCAGCGCACTCTCTGATGACACACGAGCCGTTGCCCCAGTTCAGCTCCACTGCGCGTGTACACTCCTCCCACCAGCCAGCTGGTATTTGATTCTCTGCCGTGCTTGCGCGGGGGGTAGGGGGGGGCATGCACTCATGCATGGGGGTGGGGCACATGCATTGGGCTACACGCGCATTGCATTTGGGGGGGTTCGGGTGCGCCTGCAGGCGCATTCTCGCACACAAGCACTTTGGGCTCACGGTCCAGAAAAGGTTAGCCATCACTGCTGCAGAATAACCCTCCCCTCGAAGTCCGTATTGGCCCCAAACCTGCCGTAAAACAAAATCCCAAGAGTGAGTTGCTGCTATGTGTTGCCCCAGTGGTGGGGGTTTCAGATTTTTTTTACTACCGGTTCTGTGGGTGTGGCTTGGTGGGCGTGGCTTGGTGGGCGTGACAGGGGAAGGATACTGTAAAATCTCCATTTCCTCCCCAATCCAGGGGAAGGTTACTGCAAAATCCCAATTCCCTCCCGATCAGCTGGGACTCGGGAGGCAGAGAATAGATGGGGGCGGGGCCAGTCAGAATTTTTACTACCGGTTCTCCGAACTACTCAAAATTTCCACTACCGGTTCTCCAGAACCTGCTGAACCTGCTGAAACCCCACCTCTGGTGCTGCCTGATAGCAAAGAAGGAGTTTGGTCTTGTCTGGTCCTGGACTTCGTGTTTTGTTCTTCCTTGGTGTGCTATTGCTTACTAACATTTATTTATTGCTATTGTTACATTGTGGGTGGGGTTGTTTTTCTTTTTTTTTTGTCTCCCTTTTATATTTTTAATATATTAGCCAGGTGGAACCACTTCATGACTGGGGTGGCGGCATACAGTTTTATCAAACAGATAAAATGAGCTGGGTGCGCTGAATTTCCTGGCTCTTTTCAAGGTGAGCCTGGTCTGCCCCAGAATGTGGGAGGGAGCATACTGCTTCCCCTTTTGCCTTTTAGCTCCAATCCAGGAGCCTTCAGGCAGTCGCATTCACGACAAACCATTTTATACCAAATTTATATTTCGCTGATGAAAAAATAAAGGGAGACTAGTATAGATCTATTTCAAGCTATTTAGCTCTCATCAGCTAGCCATACCCTTACTCGGATTCGAACTTGGGCTTCCTCTTCAGGCTGGTGTCTTCGGCTTCGTGCTTGTGCGAGGAAGCAAGCAGAAGCACGAAGCCTCGCACAAGCACGAAGCCGAAGACACCAGCCTGAAGATGACAAGTGGGACCTCGTCGAAACGTCGCTAAGATACTCTCAATCTTACACGGGAAAAGACCCGAATACACCAAAACTTGCCTACCTCTACCCTTGAAAATTTACGAAAACAAATGTATGTATGTATGTATGTACGTATGTATGTATGTATGTATGTATGTTCATTCATTGGAAGGAATTCGGAAAGAACATGGGAGATGGGGAGAGGTTAGATCTGATCCAGACGTTGAATTTCCAAACTAGAAAGCTTCCAGTTCTGAGCCCAGATAAATGATTTCTAATAAGTCTTATCTAACAGGATGGGAATTGTCTTCTAAGGAGGCTTAGATATATTTTAATTCTTCTTTATTTGCCATCATTTCACTGAAAACGGGGTTCAGGCTGCCACGTGGGGCTAGGAGGGCTGCGGGATTGCTCGATCTGTCTCATCAGCTCTGTATACAAGGAAGTAGTTGCCCACAGCAGATCAAGAAAGACGGATGCATCTTTCTGATTGCCAAAAGATGAGGTGTCAAACTCAATGCCCGCGGGGCCGCCCTGGAAACGGCAAAGGACCAACCCATGGTGCCTCAGCCAGCGAAAATGGAGCTTGGCGCCCCCAACACGAGTGACGTCGAGCTGGCCATCCCCACCTTGCAACTGTGATGCAGCCCTCAATGAAATCGAGTTTGATACCCCTGATCTATGGGACTCCTATTTCCCTAGCAGTCAGGAGTCAGCAACCTGCAGCTCTGGAGCCACATGTGGCTCTTTCACCCCTCTGCTGCGTCTCCCTGTCCCTTGAAATATGCGTCACAACCGCCAATGTGCGACACCCGCCAGCACACGATTTATTGAGTTTTTTAACACCCCCCCCCCGGTAGGCCAATCAACCATGGATAAATCCAATTTCAGAAGAAAACAAAGTTTAATTCAACTACATACGCTAGTTTTGTGGCCGCTCACGAAATAGTCAGGCACAGGAAAGGTTTTGTGACTCCCGGGTGTTTTCTTTTCTGTGGGAAACGGGTCCAAATGGCTCTTTGAGTGTTTAAGGTTGCAGACCCCTGCCCGCAACTAGCTATTCCCTCTACATATGAGAATGTTACTCAAAATACCTGGAGGATGCATTCCTCAAGCTCCACCCACATGGGTGTTTTGCAGGAGGACTCTTATTTCTGACAATAATCTTAAAACAGCCATATCCAACCTGGCATCTCCTGCATGAGTCAAACAGGAGCTCCCAGGGGTCACTGAGGCCAAGAAATTGTGGAAGGCCGTCCCAATGTTTGTATAACATTTTAGGACAAGATAACAGGGGACCAGCCAGAGGCAGCGGCTGTCTCCTCTTCATCATTTGGAAGTTGTTTTTAAAATTTATCTATCCTTATTATTCCCCCTCCTTCTCTTTTGACATTCAGAAGGAGGAGAAGGAGGAGGGAAGTAGGAACGGGAAAAGAAAAAAAAAGAAAGAAAGGGATTTAGTAACAACTCTGCGCATTGCAAAACTTTTTTATCCTTTGAATAATGTGTCACAGAAACTGATGGGCGATAAAGGGGGAGACAGAGCCCAGGCAAGAATCCGGCTCAGCCAGTTTCCCTTATTTATTAAAGAAGGAGGGTAAAAAAAAAAAAAAGCTTAGATAATTAACTTTTTTGTTTTGTTTCGCGGGCAACTCCCCAGACTGGCAACTTCAGGGCGCCTGGCAAATGAAGCTTTCTATCAGCTCTGCCAGAATGGCATAAAACAAACCAGATCTGTGCCCAGGGATTGCCTCGAAACCAACGCTAGTCGAGATTTCTGAGTTTCAGGAGTCGGGGGAATATCATCCAGGTTTTTGGGAACCCTCTCCTTCCGCGAGAAAAACTCTCGTTTTCTATCCGTCGTCACCAGCCCCAGTACAATCCGACTACCAAACATTAAACAGCTAAGAACAGGTCGTCCTCAACTTACCACCACAAATTGAGTCCCAAATTTATGTTGCTAAGTTGAGAAATTTATTGTGAGTTTTGCCCTGTTTTATGGTTTTCCTTGCCACCTTTGTTACCGTGTTTCCCCGAAAATAAGACCCAAAAATATAAATTTTTTTGAACCCTGAAATAAGCGCTTGGCCTTATTTTCGGGGAGGTCTTATTATTTTGGGGCACGTGGAGCAAGACGGGGCTCCTCTTGCCGTCTTACCTGATTTCCAGCTCTGTCTCCCTAACCCTAACCAGAGGAAATGGCGGGGACTGGCTGTGCATTCGTTTAAATATTTTCAGGGGAGGGTTTATTTTCGGGGAGGGCTTATTTTCGGGGCACGGTAGTTAGTTAGTTTCCTTTATTGTCATTTCCACCTCGTACAACGAAATTAAATGTCATCTTCAGTGTACATTATATCTATAAAAATTAAACACAAACACGCCCTTCGCATTCTATGCAAATGAATTGAAGAAACCCTGATATTGCATTAATATTACACTATACAGTAGAATTCAGTATAGTTACTGCTCTGGGATAGAAGCTGTTTTTCAGCTTGTTTCTCCTTGTTTTTATTATCCTGTACCGTCTGCCAGATGGTAATAGTTCAAAAAAAAAAAAAAAAGGGTACTCAGGGTGAGATGGATCTTTAAGAATGTTTTGAACTAAGTGAATCATGGCAGTTTCTTTAATCAGTAGCACGGTTGTTAAGTGAATCTGATTTCCCCCCATGGACTTGGCTTGTCAGAAGGTCGCAAAAGAGGAATCACGTGACTCTTGAGACACCGTCATAAATGTGAGTCAGTTGCCAAGCATCCGAATGTAAACCACGGGGATAAGTGCAACGGTCATCAGTGTGAAAAATGGTCACAAGTGCCTTTTTTTAGTGCCGTCGTAACTTTGAACGGTCACTAAATGAACTATTGTCCATCGAGGATTACCTGTACCTCCTACAGGGGTTATTCAGGAGAGAGCTTCCTTTGTCCCTTCTTCATTATTTGCCTTTTCATCACCGGGTGCCCAAACTGAAACGTGCATGCACGCACCGAAGTGCCGGAAACCCAAAGACCAACTGTCCAGCGCACACATGCCTGTTTTTTGGCCGTTTGACTAGCTTTTGAGCCTGCCTGTCTAGGTGGCTCACTGGCTAAGACACTGAGCTTGTCTATCCGAAAGGTCGGCAGTTCGGCGGTTCGAATCCCTAGTACAGGTCTCCTGTGTGAGCAGGGGGTTGGACTAGATCAGGGGTCAGCAACCTGTGGCTCTGGAGCCGCATGTGGCTCTTTCACCCTTCTGCTGCAGCTCCTTTTCACTCAAAATATGCGTCACAACCGCCAATGTGCGACACCCGCCGGCACGCGATTTATTGAGCTTTTCAACACCCCCCCCCCCACGGTAGGCCAACCATGGATAAATCCAAGAAAAGAAAAGTTTCAGAAGAAAACAAAGTTTAAGTCATATGCTAGTTTTTGTGGCTGCTCAAGAAATAGTCAGGCCCGGGAAGGGTTTTGTGGCTCCCGGGTGTTTTCTTTTCTGTGGGAAACGGGTCCAAATGGCTCTTTGAGTGTTTAAGGTTGCAGACACCTGGACTAGATGACCTCCAAGGTCCCTTCCAACTCTGTTACTGTTTTGGACCATTTTCCGGGCCATTTTCAGGCTGTTTTCAGGCCATTTTTGAGCCGTTTTCAGGCTGTTTTCAGGCCATTTTTGAGCCAGTTTCAGGCCGTTTTCAGGGGCTCTTAATATAGTCTGAGCTTTCCTGATAGGAAGCATTCTTGGAAGCCCCCAAGGAGAGGGCTATTAGGGAAAAGGGAGAAGAGCCACATTTATCCCTTGATTTAAGAAGAAAGGGTTTGCAGAAAAAAAACAACCCGTTAATTTCCAGATGGCCCTTCACCAGGACCAGCTTAGACTCTACTGGGTACCCAACTCAGTACCTCTTCTTTATTTTTGTGACTCTGTCCATTCCTTGGCTGCCTTTAATGCTCAGATGGATACTTGCCAGGCTCCAACCCTGGAAGTTTTTAAAGAGAAGGGACAGCCATCTTGTCTGAAATGGTATCGGGTTTCCTGCCTGAGCAGAGGGGTCAGACTAGAAGACCTCCAAGGTCCCTCCCAACTCTGTTATTCTGTCCTGTTCTGTTCCCCTGGGAATGGCCTTCTCTCATTCATTGTCATCCTGCACTGGACTTCACGTGCTGCTGAACTGGACGAAGAGGCAGGGAAACGACCTTCAGCCGTGGTGTCTGCAGTGGTGGAATTCAATTTTTTTTTGCTACCGGTTCTGTGGGTGTGGCTTGGTGGATGTGGCTTGGTGGCTATGGCAAGGAGAGGATACTTCAAAATCCCCATTCCCTCCCCACGCCAGGGGAAGAATACTGCAAAACCCCCATTCCCTCCCACTCTTGGGGGAAGGATACTGCAAAATCTCCATTCCCTGGGGCCAGCCAGAGGTGGTATTTGCCGGTTTTCCGCTACCGGTTCGCCAGAACCTGCTGGATTTCACCCCTGGGTGCCTGGCAATTCAGAGTAAGAGATGGGGAGCCAATTAGGAAGTAGATTTTCCCAAAGGCCAAATCACACATCAGTGGACCTCTCTTCTCATGAGGTGCCGTGGAATGGTTCAAGAGACACACGATACTGCGATACTGTTGGCACCAAGCAGGTCTGACTCTAGAAGATCCATGTAAAGGGCTTAGGACAGTGTTGGCGAACCTTTTCGGCACCAAATACCAAAACGGGAGCATGCACGCGCACAGGGGAAACACCAGATACCGGAAGACAGTTCCCCGGCATGCATGCGCGTACTGGGAACCTAAGCTTCCAGTTTCTGGTGTGCGCATGCGTGCCGGTCATCTGGTCTTCCAGTTTCTGGCGTGCATGTATGCACGAAGACCAACACGCATGCGAGTGTTAGAAACTGGAAGCTCAGCTTCCCAGCACACGCATACCTGCCAGGGAGCTACTCTTCCAGTTTCCGGTGCTCCAGCGTGCGTGAAGACCAGGTGGCTAGCACACATGTGCATGCCGGAACCCAGAAGAGCAACGGGCGATGGCTGGCATGCCTGGAAAGATGGCTCTGCGTGCCACTTCCGGCACATGTGCCATAGGTTCCCCATCAGAGACTTAGGACATTAGGTAGAGGGGAAATTATCTCTCCATTTGTCTGCTGGGACCGCCAAGTATTGCCCCTTCCTAGAAATGGTTTGGTCCGCTTTGAATATAAGGCAGGTGCTCTTGTACCCCTGAACTACGTACAGCTGGTCCCCTTCGTAAGCTTCTCTTTGGTGCTTTGTGATTGTTGCCGTCGTAGCAGGTCACGGTCATCCAGAAAGAAGGAAAACAAGCTAATATTTGAAGAAGCAAATGAGCAGCATTGCAAAGCAAGGAACGACTCTTTAGAGAGCTTTTTCCTGTTTTCCCCTCGGGGCCAAATCTGGAAATGAAACTTTTCTTGGGGGAGAAGTGCAAAGCGCAGGAAAAACAGGCCAGGAGACAACGAATGAAAAACAACAGGTGCAGAACTGAGCCGCGGTTTTGTCCTTACCGGGCAGCGGGAAGGACGGGGAAATATTTGCTGGGTACCATTGGCTTATTCCCACGCGGCTTCCCCCACTGATCTTTCTCAGGTACCTTACGACACCTGGATCTGACCTTTTGCACCATCCAGTTCAGTGGTGGGTTTCAAAAAATTTCGCTGGGTGTGGCTAGGTGGGGGGTGTCATGTGACTGAGTGGGCGTGGCCAACTTGACATCATACGAACCAGCTGCAAAGAAGCGGCTCTCAAAGCGGCCACCGAAAAGTACCAGAGGTCGCGGAAAAAGCTGCTGACGTCGCCATGTTCTTCGCGCATGGGTATCCCATTGGACTTGCAAGGCAATGGGATGTGCATGCACGAAGAACATGGCGGCGCTGAACATGGCAGGCGGGGCGAGCGAGCGGTGACCGGGGAACCGGTTCGGGGGTATGGCCAACTGGCCATCGCTACCGGTTCGGCGACCTTGGCCAACTTTCCGCCAACGGTTTGCGCAAACCGGCTGAATACCACCTCCGATCCAGTTCCTGGCCTGAAAGGGGTTTAGAAAGCATTTCTGTTTTAGTGACGCCGACTTGATTGTAGTATTATGGTTTTATTGTTGTAGGTCACCTTGGGAGGCATCTATCTGCTCTTAAAGGCAAGCATGGAAACACTTTAAGCTAACAAACAGAGAGAATAGGACAAAGTCTTGTTCCGTGTTGCTAGGTGAGAAAACGAGATCGACTGCTTTTTAGGTTCCAGGAAGAGAGATTCCTGCTGAACCACGGTACAAATTCCGTATACCCAACCAGACAATTTGGCACTTCTGCAGCCGAGGTCTTTAAGCAGATTGCAAAGAGCTGGAGGATGCCTTTTATTACGGATTTCCAGCCTGGACGAAAAGGTTGGCCATCGTCTTGCAAGGTCATCCCTCTCCTTCTGGGCTCCCACAGATGAGCGGGAGCAAAATAAGAGTCGCTGTCCTTGCCTTTTGATTGTAAAATCCGCTTCACTCAGTTCAGTCCTAGACAGAGGAAGGAGAGGAATTTCTGATCTAGCGAATGACGGACTGTGCTGATGGTTTGCGTCTTTCAAACTCAGGGCCTGGCCTCTCTGAAGCCATTGGTTCTCCCAAGACATAAGTTGTTGTGTGTTTCCGTCACACACACACACACAAAAAAAATTACATCCACTCCAGGGGTGGGTTCTGCTTACCTTTACTACTGGTTCGCATCGCGCTCACGCACTCTTCTGCACGTGGTCAGAAGCTTCTGCACATGCGCAGATCACCTATGATGACACCCAGGTCAGTGGGCGGAGCCTCCCACCTGCTTTACTACCGGTTCTTGCGAACTGGTCTGAACAGGGGGCAATCCACTCTGTATTCCTCACTCCAAGAAACATATGAGACTGGGAATCCGAATCCCTGCGATGTCATTTAGACTGGCTAGGTGGGCTCAGCGGCTAAGATGCTGAGCTTGTCGATCAGAAAGGTCGGCAGTTCGGCGGTTCGAATCCCTAGTATAGGTCTCCTGCATGAGATGACCTCCGAGGTCCCTTCCAGCTCTGTTACTGTTACAGAGAAGGCCCTCCCCTGCGGGCCCGCCAGCCGGCATTGTTTAGCTGACGGGACCCGGAGGAGACCAACTCTGTGGGATCTTACCGGTCGCTGGGAGCTATGCGGTAGAAGGCGGTCTCGAAGATAGCCTGGCCCTGAGCCATGTAGGGCTTTAAAGGTAATAACCAACACCTTGAATTGTGACCGGAGACCAATAGGGAGCCAGTGCAGCTCGCGGAGAATTGGTGTAATGTGGGTGTACCTAGGTGCCCCCACGACAGCTCGCGCAGCTGCATTCTGGACCAACCGTAGTCTCCAAACACTCTTCAAGGGTAGCCCCATGTAGAGCGCTCCTATATTTTCAGAAAGCTCCTATTTTTTCAGAATAAAATCTGCTACCTTCTTCATGACCTCTTTTTCTCTAGCGCTTTGGTGGAAAACAACATTTTCTCTCACACAGGCTACTCGCATAGAAAATGACTAGATGGGTATTTTTTAAGGCTTTTTTCTTTTAATCTTCTACTCCCTCCCTCTCTCTCTCTCTCTCTCTCTTTTTTTGTGGAAACTCAAGGATGTGTCATTTTTTTTTTTGTTTCAATTTAGCATTGGAGAATTTTATAATTTAGTAATTAAAATCTCTGATAGGCTTTAGAAATTGCAGCTAATTGAATTTAATGGGAAGATGATTTTCAATTTTATTTGATTATCCGGACCCCTGGCATTGGTATTTATGGGAAAAAAATGGCAAATGTGCAGTGTGGGCTAAGATGGCATAATTGAATTAGGGCTAATCGGATTTCTTCGTCATGAATTTCACTATAATTTTCCTATAATTTTCCATTAGATATCTAGTTTACAAATATTCACAAAGAAATGAAGCTCTTTCGGAATGGAGATTGCTGGCTAACAGGATTACCGGGACGTTTGCACGGCGATGCCAGGCCAGGCTCCTTCAATAATGTAATCGTTGCGTCTGCCTCACACTTCCCGCCCCCTCCCAGTCCCTTGCCACCCCCCCTGCCTCCCCGATCATTCGTCAAAGCTGTGGCACTCCCCCACCCTTCCGCCGTTCTCCATTTATTTCATTGGGTGAAGTCAGCCTTGTTCATGTCAGAGCCCACCCTGAATGGTATTGGGTTCCCGTGGTGAGATCCACACGCCCCGTCTCCTGCTCTTGGTCTTTCTCCTCATCAGTCTTACTAACACTGCCTGGATCTATTCACACAACATGTTTGGTGGGTCAATTAAAGACTTAGTGGCGTTTACACCGTATGCTACATTGGGCTACTGTTCATCTTCATTTCTTTGCTTCTCTTTTGGGGGTGCTAAGCCAACTCCTTTAGTTTTTAATTTTTTAATTAATTATTTATATCCCGCTATCACCACTACCACATCATCATTATTATTTAATGATATTAAATATCATTGACTGGCGCTGATGATTGATATGGGTTGCTGCCAACATCCTAGGTATCAACCAACTATTATCATCATCTCCTTTTTCTCCTTCTCCTTCTTCTCCTCCTTCTCCTCCTTCTCCTCCTCCTCCTCCTCCTCTTCCTCCTCCTTCTTCTTCTTCTTCTTCTTCTTATTATTATTATTATTATACTTTTATTATAAAAACATGAAACTCAAGTCAACTCAACATTTAAAAATGTGTCACAGAGACGATTGACTGGTGCTGATGGTTGATACGGGTTGCTGCCAGCGTCCTAGGGATCAACCAAGTATCTTCTTAAAATATGCAATGTTCCAAGTAGCTCATTTTTTTTGCAATTCCGCTGGCGTTATTGCACGAAGCTGCAATTTCTTGACGTGTTTTGTAAAATTCTTGGACATGGTACCAAGTGCCCCGATGACAACGGGTATCACTGTGACATGTTTCATCCATAGCCGTTTCGATGGCCAGGTCGCGATATTTTATGATTTTTTTTCCCAGTTCTTTTTCTTCGATTCTGGCGTCTCCTGGTACCGCGATGTCAATAAATTGTACATTTCGGTTTTCGACAACTGTGATATCTGGCGTGTTGTGTTCCAAATGACGATCCGTCTGTATTCGAAAGTCCCACAAGATCTTTCACCTCCTCCTTTTCTATAACTTTTTCCACTTTATGTTCCCATGACTTTTTGCATACAGTTAAGTCGTATTTTTTACATAATGACCAGTGGATTAATTTAGCAACTCGGTCGTGACTAGCTTTGTAATCAGTTTGTGCAGTTTTGCTACATTCACATATTAAATGTGAAACAGTTTGTTGTTGCAAAGTTTGCAGTTTGGATTGTCGGTGAATTTTTGTATCTTTGCTTTCGTGGCATTAGTTTGTAGGGCTTGTTCTTGAGCAGCGAGTATTAATCCTTCCCTTTCTTTCTTGATGGTTCCCCTCTTAAGCCATGCCCATTATTATTATTATTATTATTATTATTATTATTATTATTATTATTATTATTATCTTTATTCATTAAACATGAAATTCAGTCAACTGAACATTCAAAAATGCATCACAAATACCATGAACTTTATTATTATTTTTATCTTAATAAAAATACTAACAACAACAACAACAACAATAATTATCAACTCAGTCAGCTAGATGTTCTGACTGGATTTGACATTTTTATCTATTGGATCCTTACCAAAGACCTGCGATAGGCAGATCTGGATGTTTGATGGTATTACGGATATCGTCACAGGATGGAAACCGTTCCCAGTAAAGCTGCTTTTTGCAACTGACTGATGGCCAAATTTGTCAATGCCAGTGATGGTGATATTATTGTTATGGTGGTGGTATTATTATCTTTTATTCATTAAACATGAAACTCAAGTCAACTGAACATTTAAAAATGTATCACAAATATCATTGACTGGCACTGATGGTTGATACGGGTTGCTTGCCAGTATCTTAGGTATCAACCAAGTACCTTCTTAAAATGGATGATGATGATGGTCTGAAGGCACTTAACATAACCAACACACTTTCCCCCTCCTATTTTCCCCATAACAACAACAACCCTGTGAGGTGGATTGGGCTGAGAGAGAGAGAGAGTGACTGGTTCAAAGTCACCCAGGTGGTTTTCCTGCCTAAGGTAGGACTTGAATTCAGGAGTCTCTTGCTTTCGAGCCCTATGTACTGTGTGAAACAGGTTAATTTTTTTAAAAAGAACCAGTTTCTAGATGTTGTGGGAATGCAGACATTGTATAGTTACACACAGTGGTGGGATGCAACTGGTTTACCAACCGGTTCCTAACACGCTTGCGCACAGTGTTCAAAATACAACAGTTTGAAGCTCATCTGCTTACCTTCTAAGGCGGTAAGTAGAACAGCGGAGGCGCAAAAATCAGCTGAGCCACGTGAATCAGCTGAGGGCGGGGCCAGCTGGTCGTCGGAACTACCGGTTTGTCCGAACTGATCCGAACCAGCTGAATCCCTCCCCTGGTTACACAGATTGAGCTCGGGGCACGATGGTTCAGCTGGCCGCCCAACTGCTTTTAAGAAGTGAGCTGGGAAGGCTGCAAACCTGCCTTTCTCTCAGCGTTTAAAATTCATAGTCAGATATAAGTGATGTAATGAAGAGTAGCCTAAATTATCTTCGCTGGAGACTCTGAGTAAGATCTCTGACCTTCCTTAGCATAACGGTGTCTTTGGGCCATAGTTTTGTTGAGGCTTTTTCAAGACTGCCCTCAATATGTAATGCCTGCTCCTTTGTCCCTCCGGTAAAAATAACAATTTAAAGAGCAAAGGAAGGCAAGCTTGGGGGCCATATCGGTAGTCCTCAACTTACAACAGTTCATTTAGTGACCATTCGAAGTTACAATGGCACTGGAAAACGTGATTCAGGAATGGTTTCCACCCTTATGACCGTTGCAGCATTCTCCCCCCATAATCACGGGATTCACATTTGGATTTGCTTGACAGCTAGTTCATATTTATGACGGTTGCGGCATCCCGGGGTGTGGGTGTGTGTGTGTGTCGTGGTCCTCTTTTTGCGACCTTCTGACAAGCGAAATCAGATTCACTTAACAACCGCGTTACCAATTTAACAACGGCAGCGATGCAGCAACAAAAATTGTAAAACTCGCTTAAGCAGTTTTTTACTTGCAAACCATAAATTCCAGCCTCCGTTGCGGTTGTAGGTCGAGGACTTAACCTGTGCAAGGATTTTAAGCCTCAGCAATGGGGTTTTATAGTAGCACGCATCTGGAAGTTCAAAATCTCCCATCCTGGAGGAACGCAGTAAACCCCTGCATTGTTCCCGCGGTCACAATATTGTGATTATCTTCCTCTGGCCAGGTTGGTTGTTCCTTCTGCCCACTGGCCAGATTGGTTGGTTGAGATCAAAAACCCAGATCGGGGCATTTTGGGTCAGCCGTACCTTGGCTTGATTCACCGACGCCATCCTTCGTTGCTGCGATGGATTTTGCGCGAGAGTTGCCGTGTCACTTCTGCCCACCTGACGAGCTCCGAAGGGTGCTGATTTGCCACCCAGCAGCCTGCAGGCCCCACCTGTTGTTGGAGGCACACACACTTGCTTCCCTTCGGTTGCGTCTGTGTCTCGGGCGTGCCGTTTTCGATGCGAGCCGGGCTGACGTGCAGCCACGTTTGCTCCGAGGTGGAAGAGACCAATCTTTTTTTTTCTCTTGTTCAACCTGCTTGACTTGTGCTCACGCTAACACTTTTCCAGGCCATGGTTTCTGTTCTGCTTTGGCTAGACCGGAGGGAGAATCTTTCTAGAGCTTTTTAAAATACTTTATTCCGCGTGTTCCTTGGCCCGGAGACATACATCGTTCTTTCTTTTGTTGCAAGATAACCGGGCTGTAAAGAATCTCTCTTCTTTTGCAATCAAGCTCTCCCAACTTCTTTCAACCAACGGGCCTTGGTTACTTCTTTCCAAGCAGCAGGCATCCTAATTCAGCCATATTTTTTTTTTCCTCCGCGGAGACAATCCTCTTCCTTCATAGGTGTGAGGTTTAATACCTGGCATCTTCAGTCGAGAGATCTTAAGGGCTGGGAGAAAAGCTCGATAGCACCGCGGAAGCCGAAGCCGATGCGCCTTGAAAAATTGTAAAATAGAGCAGCCGTGCAATATATTGGGAATTTGTTTACTACTTACGTAGCAGACAGATCAGTGGTGGTATTCAGCAGGTTCTATCCGGTTCAAGCGAACCGGTAGCGGCTGTGGCTGGAGGCTTTGCCGCCCGGATGTAATCACGTCCTGTTTTTGACGCTCTGTCCATGCGCAGAAGGTCCCGCACATGCGTGAAGGTGGCCCGTGCGCTCACATTTGCGAACCGGTAGCGAAAGTAAGTGAATACCACCCCCGGGATAAATGTGTGGTGACACCTGTCACTAAAGAGCTGATAAATGTGATGTAGAACAGGGGTCCCTAACCTTGGCAACTTTAACACTTGTGGACTTCAATTCCCAGAATTCCTCAGCTGGCTGAGGAATTCTGGGAGTTGAAGTCCACAGGTCTTAAAGTTGCCAACGTTGGAGACCTCTGATGTAGAAAAGTACAATTCACCTGCAGAGTGACCGGAGAGAAATTCAGAGGTGGAAGGGAGAGATAGCTTTAAAAAGCAAAGCTTGCTTGCTTGCTGAAGCAAAACCCAGAATCAACTTGGAAGCTTGGGTAGCTATACCACGTCAAGAAAAAATTGACGTCCCGTGAAGTCTCTCTGGAAGCCGAGCTGAAGCGCTTATCTGATTTGGTTGATTTTTTGACCCAAAACTCCAAACGATGTCCCAGCGTGAGCAATATCATACACACCACTTACTCTCCTGGTTCCAGAAGGCTTACAACCTCAATCCGGTTGTCAAAGAAAAGAGAAAAATTGTGCCGCTTCCCCTTCCTTCCCCAAAGTTGTGTCTCTCACTGCTTTACAGCCACGGGGCAAGTTCTCTGTGGTTGGTGATGTGGAGGAATTGAAGTTGTGTGTCTGTGTGTATTCTCAATCAATCAATCAGAATAGAATTGGGAGGGACCTTGGAGATCTTCTAGTCCAGGGGTCTGCAACCTTAAACACTCAAAAGAGCCATTTGGACCCGTTTCCCACAGAAAAGAAAACACCGGGAGTCACAAAACCCTCCCCGTGCCTAACTATTTCTCGAGCGGCCACAAAACTAGCCTATGTAGTTGAATTAAACGTTCTGTTTTCTTCTGAAACTTTTCTTTTCTTGGATTTATCCACGGTTGGCCAACCGGGGTTGAAAAACTCAATAAATCACGTGCCAGAGGGTGTCGCACATTGGCGGTTGTGACGCCTATTTTGAGTGACAGGGAGCCGCAGAAGAGAGGTGAAAGAGCCACATGCGGCTCCAGAGCCACAGGTTGCTGACTCCTGTTCTACTCCAACCCCTTCTCAAGCAGGAGCCCCTATGCCAGTGACGGTGAACCTTTTTGACACTGAGTGCCAAAAAGGGAGCGTGCACGCGCATTGGAGACACAACCCGGAAGAGGAGCTACCTGCATGCGTGCACTGGAAGCATGAGCGTCTGGTTTCTGGCACGCACGTGCACACCGGGCAAATCCTCTTCCGGTTTCTGGCACTGCCTGCCACGGCTCCGAAGGCAAGCTATTCATTGCACGTGCCTGCGTGCCGGAAACCCGGAAGAGCAACGGGCGAGGTCACTCGTGCCGGGTAACCCGGCTCTGCGTGCCACTTTGGGCACACGTGCCATAGGTTTGCCATCACGGCCCTATGCCATTTCAGACAGTCCAGTCTTTTGTTCAAAACCTCCAGTGATGAACCATCGAGAGGCAAGCTGGATGCTCTCAGTTGCTCTCAGTTAGGAAGTTTCTCCTTAATTCCAGGTTGCTTCTCCTACCTCGTTCTATCTTTATTGTCCAAAGGGCCAGAAGGTAGTTGAATTTCACCAGTGGTGGTGGAGCTTTCTTTCTGCCTTCTGCCTGTTGGCAAAGAGAGGCTTCCTTTTGCCTCCACGCCAAAGATTATACCAACAGGCTGATCCAGTCTTTGAAGAAAAGCCCAGCATAAGTGACTTTCCCACTCTGGACTGACCCTTTCTGGAGGGACTCCTATTGCTTGCTACGATGGTCCTTCCTGATCTTTGAACCTTACCGAGCTTGTAGTGTACGTTTCGGCAGCTACCTGGTCTTTCCTCTGTACAGGTAGTCCTTGAGTTATAACAATTCATTTAGTGACCGTTCAGAGTTACAACGGCAGCACTGAAAAAAGTAACTTACGACGGTTTTTCGCAGTTAGAACCTTTGCGGCATCCCAACGATGTGAACAAAATTCAGACACTTGGCACAGTGGTGAAATCTAATTTTTTTTACTACCGGTTCTGTGGGCGTGGCTTGGCGGGCATGGCAGGGGAAGGATGCTGCAAAATCTCCATTCCCACTCCAGGGGAAAGGATATTGCAAAATCTCCATTCCCACCCCACTCTGGGACCAGCCAGAAGTGGTATTTGCTGGTTCTCCGAACTACTCAAAATTTCCGCAACCGGTTCTCCAGAACCTGCTGGATTTCACCCCTGACTTGGCATACTTAGCACTAGCAACAGCACTTAGACTTATATACCGCTTCACAGGACTTCACACCCCTCTCTAAGCGGTTTTACAGAATCAGCCTCTTGCCCCCAACAATCTGGGTCCTCGTTTTACCCACCTCGGAAGGATGGAAGGCTGAGTCAACCTTGAGCTGGTGAGATTCAAACTGCGAAACTACCGGCAGCTGGCAGAGTTAGCTGCAGTACCGCATTCTAACCACTGCGCCATCGCAGCTGTGCCAGTTCATTCTTATGACCATTGGCTCTGTCCCCGGGGTTATAACGTGATCCCCTTTTGCGACCTTCCGACAAGCAAAGTCAATGGGGAATCCTGCTGTGATTCACTTAACGACAGTGGTGAGAAAGTTCGTAAAAAGGGGCAAAACTCACGGAACAGATGTCTCACGTAACGACAGAAATGCAGGGCACCATTGTGGTCGTACGTTGAGGACGGCCTGTAGTAGGAGGCTAAGGAGGCCCTCTCCGTTGTGTAAAAAAAAAAAAAAATGGAGCCAACAAACTAAGTTTCTTAACTAGTTTGTCCCGCTTATTGGAAGAGGGGATGAAAATGAAAAAGGTCTTCTGTGATCACGACATAAGCCTAAGACTGAAAATCAGGCTTGTCAGATGTTCCATCTTTTCTATCCTGCTCTACGGAGTAGAAAGTTGGTATCTTGTCATAAAACCACTTGAAGAGACTAGAAGCATTTGAAATGTGGATTTACTCTTACGTATAATAAGATGGGTCGACAAAATCAGAAATGAGGAGGTGATAAGCCCCCTGGGAAAGCCAAGGGAAAATCATCAAAGCAGTGATGAAATCTAAAATTTGTTACTACCGGTTCTGTGGGCGTGGCTTGGTGGGGGGGTAATGTGAGTGGGTGGGCGTGGCCATTTTTTTTTTTTTTTTACTTTTAAAACCATTTTTTCTAAAACCTCTTCGGCGAAGAGGTTGTAAAAAAATGCTTTCAAAAGGCTCTGACAATCCCAGGTGAGTTGCCTGATGGGCAGAGACTTTTTTTTTCTTTTAAATGCCTCTGACGATCCAAGCTGATCGTTAGAGGCATTTAAAAGGAAAAAAAAGGGTTTTTTTTCTTTTAAAAGCCTTTGATGATCCCAGCTCAGCCACGCAATTATCAGAGGCTTTTTTTTATACTTTTAAACGCATTTTTTCAGCTGAAGAGGTTGTAGAAAAAATGCTTTTAAAAGTTAAAAAAAAGCCTCTGATGATTGTGCGGCTCAGCTGGGCATGGTGGTGGGGGGGGGGCAGGGATTTTTGCTACCGGTTCTCCGAACCACCCACCTTCATCGCTACCGGATCGGGCGATCTGTTCTGAACTGGGAGCATTTCACCCCTGCATCAAAGCCATTAAAAAGCGAAAAGTTAGAATATTTCGGACATGAGATGCGACGCCCAGAAAAATACGGCACCCTTCACTTAATCCTTCAAGGATTAAAAAAGGGCCTGGTGGCTCAGCAGACTGATAGCATTGTGATTAACACCAGCTGTCTGCAATGACTGTAAGTTCGAATCTCCCCAGGCTCAAGGTTGACTCAGCCTTCCATCCTTTCTAAGGTAGGTAAATTGAGGACCCGGTTTGTGGGGGCAATAAGCTGACTTTGTATAAAATATACAAAAGGATGAAGGCTATTGCTTAACGCATTGTAAGCCACCCTGAGTCTCCGGAGAAGGGCGGCATATAAATCAAATTTTTTTTAAAAAAAGGAAAGATTGAAGGCAAACGAGGTCCAGGCAGAATAAGAACATCGTGGCTTCAAAACTTAAAGGACCGGTTTGGATAAAACTCGGCCGCACTTTTTCACACGGGCTGTTGACAAAAATAGGATCGCCAACGTGATCGCCAACATCCGATGACGGATATGACACAACAAGAAGAAGAAGAATTGGAAGGGGATGGCATTGCAGCTGCCTGAGTGGAAACCAGCTTGGAAATGGGAATGGGAGGGGAAGATTACGAAGTGATTTAGCCAAGGATTGGCGCATATGCCGTGCCGCAATTCTGCCAGCTTATTTGCTCTAGGGGGCCCAGCCCTATGCCCTGATACTTAATGTGCTGGGTTTGGCAATACTCTTTCTGCCATGTCATGATGCCAGTGAAGCAATTGGAAGCCGATCCAGGAGGGAAAGAGCTGGAATTGGAGGAGAAGAGCGCACGGGGTGTCTGCCATGCCTGACGCCTAGGCCTCTAGGCGCCTCCCTTTACGAAATCCTCATCAAAAAAAAAGAAAGAAAGAAAGAAACTGACTGAAAGAGGGCGACTCCGTTTGCCCAATAGATTACCAAATCGAGGAAGGGAGAGAAAAATCACCTTTCCTGCAGGCAGGCAGAGAGAGACGGAAAGAAACGTCTTCGGGAGACAGCGTGCAGATGGGGGAGGGGGGCCCTCCTGACCCCCCACAAAAAGTGGAAAATCAGTTCTTTTTTTTTTTTTTTTTTTTGAAAGACGCTGCCACGATAAGAGGAAAACAGGCGAGGCTCCGGAACGTGATAGGTCTCTCTCAAAAAAAGTTGGAAAGGAGTTGTGATTTTGAAGGTCTGATTCGGGGAGTTTGGATTTTCAGTAGCGGCCAGCCGGATGGGTTAGGGAATGCAGGCTGTCCTCGACTTAACGACCACAACTGAGCCCAAAATTTCCCTTGCTGGGTGAGACAAGTTGAGTTTTGTCCCCGTTTTACGACCTTTCTCACCACATTCGTTAAGTGAATCCCCGCAGTCACACGGTTGTTAAGCGAATCTGGCTTCCCCGTTGACTTGGCTTGTCAGAAGGGGAAAAATCACACAACCCCGGGACGCTGCTGCAACCGTCATAAATATGAGCCAGTTTGCCAAGCGTCTTGAATTTTGATCAGGCCGCAATTGTCGTAAGTGTGAAAAAACGGTCATTAAGTCCCGTTTTTCAGTGCCGTTGTAACTTCGAATGGACACTAAGCAAATGGTTGCAAGTTGAGGACTCCCTACACTGACAGATGTGCACGTTTCTCCTAGCGCAAATTCTACAGTAACATTTCCATGGGTGCAGCCTGGATCGTGAGAAGTCTTGCAATGATGGGAGAGCCCCTTGACTAGAGTCTCTTACCTGCTTTTCATGAATCCAGTTGGTTTCCAAGATCACTTTCTGACTGTCTAGGACAGGGACACCAAACCTTTTTATCACCAAGTGCCCAAACTGAAACGTGTATGCATGTATGCGCCGGAATGCCAGAAAGCCGAAGACCAGCTTGCCGGCGCATGCATGCCTGTTTTTTGGCTTTTTGGGGCCATTTTCCAGGCCATTTTCTGGCTGGTTTTGGGCCGTTTTCAGATTGTTTTTCAGGCCCTTTTCAGGCTGTTTTTGGTCCATTTTCAGGCTATTTTTCGGGCAGTTTTGGGGCCTTTTTCAAGCCATTTTCAGGCCGTTTTTTGGTCCGTTTTCAGGCTGTTTCCTGGCACTCCAGCACCCACGAAGACCAGCTGGCTGGAGCATATGTGCGTGCTGGAAACCAGAAGAGCAGCTGGCAACAGTGTGGGTGCCCACAGAGAGGGCGTTGCGTACCATCTCTGGCACGCATGCTATAGGTTTGCCATCACGGGTCTAGGAGCACTGCAGTGGTGGGTTGCCACCGGTTTGCCCCGGTTCGGGGGAGCCGGTAACGGTGACGGTGAGGTGAGAGTGAACCGGTTCGCTCCGACCATCAGCTGGGCCCTCCCGCCCACCCCTACGTTATACCTACTGATATTTGTTCATTTTTAGCCCAGCTGATTGGTGCTGCAGAGCGTATTGCCGCGCCTCAGCTGTTCTAAAATGCAATGCGCTCGGCACAAGTTTGACATGTGTGCTAGTGAAGCAAATTGCCCACAAAGCATGTGCGCGAAGCGAACTGGTGGTAACACCAGTTGAAACCCACCACTGGAGCACTGCTTGAGCACCCACTGACCAAACGATCACGTCCTGAAAAAGGATCAGCTCTAGGAAGTCCTCACAAGCTCTACAACCTGAATCCAAATCCTCCCTTTCTTCTTTAGGGCTGCTCTTCGTTCACCGCATCCCAAGGAACCCTGCCTACGCGCACCTCTTCAGATTTCCATCATGGATAGTCTGGGCTCCAGGAGAAATTGTTTTATTTCCTTAAAAAACATAATAGGATGTCGGCTTTTGGTTGTAGAGCTTGGTTGTTGTTGTGAAGTCATGTCCGACCCATCGCGACCCCATGGACAACGTTCCTCCAGGCCTTCCTGTCCTCTACCATCCCCTGGAGACCATTTAAACTCACGCCAACTGCTTCGGTGACTCCATCCAGCCACCTCGTTCTCTGCCGTCCCCTTCTTCTTTTGCCCTCCATCGTTCCCCAGCATTAGGCTCTTCTCCAGGGAGTCCTTCCTTCTCATTAGGTGGCCAAAGGATTTGAGTTTCCTCTTCAGGATCTTGGCCTTCTAAAGAGCAGTCAGGGTTGATCTCCTCTAGGACTGACCGGTTGGATGGCCTTGCAGTCCAAGGGACTCGCAGCAGTCTTCTCCAGCACCAGAGTTCAAAGGCCTCCATTCTTTGACGCTCAACCTTCCTTATGGTCCAACTTTCACAACCATACATTGCAACTGGGAAAACCATAGCCTTGACTATAAGCATGACTTATTTTATTTTCTGTGTAGCTTTGCCAGGAATCCTAGGAATGAGGCAATGCCTTAGCAGTTTTAAATAAAGAACTAGGTTTGGGTGGCAGCCATTTGGTGCAAGACGAGATCAGCACTCAAACTTGTAGCTTCTCAGAACTTAATCACTCTAACGCTTCAAGTATCCATCTTTTCATTATTATTATAATAATAATTAATCACTAATATCATCTTTCATCCTCCTTGCTCATCCCTGTGCTGTTATACACTTGGTGGCCTTGAATATTTTAAACTTTTAGAATGCCAAGCGGGCGAGCCAACTCTTTTGGAAGTTAAGAGAGCTCTAAGTCACCTCCAAGAATAGGGGCATAGCAGTTCCATGTCACCATGCAATCCAGGTTTTTTTTTGCAGAAGTTAGAATTACTTAAAACTCTGTTATGAGGGCCACATGCCAGTGGTGGAATTCAAATTTAACAACCGGTTCTCTGCCCTAATGACCAACTGGGTAGGCGTGGCTCGGTGGTCATGTGACTGTGTGGGCATGGCCAACTCAACGTCACTCATGTCAATGGGCGCTTCAATGTTACAATGTAATAAGAGTTAACCCGAGAGGCAGTTTCTGTAAGCAGGGCAATACAGATCAGGCTAGAAACACCACCAGAATGTTTCCTTCCTGCCTTCCTTACAGGATTAGCCCTGTAAAGTGGGGAAAAAACAAAATAAGATTTCCTCCAACAACCGGGTCTCCTAACTGCTTAGAAAGTGAACAACCGGTTCTCCCGAATCGGAGCGAACCAGTTGAATCCCACCGGTCACATCGTATGCAGCCATGAAAGTCTGAATCGGAGCATACATTCAAGGTTTAAGAGTCAGAACTAGCTCTTCCCAAAAGCCTTTTGTGTAGGAGATGAGTTCACTGCCTAGGGAGATGCTACACATACACACACACACACACACACACACACTGATTAAACTACCACGGGGCGCAGTTGAACTTAGCTGCAGGATGCCTGTCTTTAGTCCCAGAGACTTAAGACAAATAATACTACCGCTTCCTGAGCTTAGGCAGATGATCCTGCCTGCCAGGCAGTGGCTCCCTGAGGCCCAACTCTAGCTATGGACCCTCAGGCCTGCGTTTTCAAGACGAGGGCTGCCATTGGATTCCCCTGCACAGGGGCAGAGTGCATTTTTCTTGTCACCGCCTGAATAAATCATACAGGAGTATAATACGGGTGGATGTTCCCATTGCCACCTCTCCCTCACCCTCTCTCCCCCCTCCCTCCTTCCGTCCCTCTTTCTCTCTCTCTCTCCCCGTCCCTCTCCGATCGATCACCACCTCCTCCTCCTCTTCTTCTCCTCCTTCTCCCTTTTCTTCTTCTCATCTTCTTCTTGTCTTCTCTTCTTCTCATCTTCTCTTCTCATCTTCTCTTTTCTTCTTCTCTTCTTCTCATCTTCTTCTCTTTTCTTCTTCTCTCCTTCTCTTCTTCTCATCTTTTCTTCTCCTCCTCCTCCTTCTCCCTTTTCTTCTCGTCTTCTTCTCTTTTCTTCTTTTTTCTTCTTCTCTTCCTTCTTCTCCTTTTTCTTCTCATCTTCTTGTCTTCTCTTCTCATCTTTTCTTCTTCTCTTCTTCTCATCTTTTCTTCTTCTCCTCCTCCTCCTTCTCCCTTTTCTTCTTCTCATCTTCTTGTCTTCTCTTCTTCTCGTCTTCTTCTCTTCTTTTCTTCTTCTCTTCTTTTTCTCCTTCTCCTTCTTCTCATCTTCTTCTTGTCTTCTCTTCTCATCTTTTCTTCTTCTTCTCTCCTCCTCCTCCTCCTCCTCCTTCTCCCTTTTCTTCTTCTCATCTTCTTGTCTCTCCTTCTCCTTCTCCTCCTCCTCCTCCTCCTCCTCCTCTCCCCTCTATCTCTCAGTTAAGGTTAGTGTGCTGGATCTAAGGCCCATTCAAGACAGTAGTGGAGTTGCAGTGGAGCAGTCTTTAATAGCTAAGTAACTTCTCAAGTGCTCAGGCAATTAAGGAGGCTCAACCTGTAGTTGCAGGAGTGGTTTTGTGCTTGGTTAAACTCCATCCATATTTAAATGCAAGCAGAGGACTGGGGGGGGGGTGAGGAGTGGGTGGGATTTGCCCAGGGGAAGGGAAATCTGCTGTCTTTTCACACATTACTCGTACAGCATGCATGGTGTGACAAAAGGAAACCCAAAACAGAGTTGTGGGTACTTCTCTGAATTTCTGTAGGATTTTGCGTGGATTTATTTGAAATCTGGAAACGTCGATTAATTAAACATTGCCATAGCTGCCCTGTCCTCCTGTAGACATAAATCTGGGGCTCTTTTCCAGTGGTGAAATTCACATTTCTTTACTACCGGTTCTGTGGGCGTGGCTTGGTGGGCATGGCATGGCTTGGTGGGCGTGGCAGGGGAAAGATATTGCAAAATCTCCATTTCCACCCCACTCCAGGGGAAGGATACTGCAAAATCTTCATTCCCACCCCACTCGGGGGCCAGCCAGAGGTGGCATTTGCCGGTTCTCCAAACTGCTCAAAATTTCCGCTACCAGTTCTCCAGAACCTGTCAGAACCTGCTGGATTTTACCCCTGGGAGGGAGAGAGGGGAGGGAGAAGAGTGTACGGTGAACACCTTATTACTTTATTTTACATTAAAGAATGTTAGGCATGGTTCCTAGGTGAGCTGAATAAATAAAGTCTTTAAAACAAACCGCCAAGTTATTTATCTGATTTAAATTGGTATCCTTCCCCACCCTCCCCTTCCTTTAAACATCCTGTTTGGGGTTGGCTGGGTTCTCCGATGGTGGAAAACTCTCCAAAAAGAAGAAGGGCAGGGATGCCAACTTTTAAAACTGGTAAAAGAGCAGCCTGCTTAACTGCTTGAGGGAATCCCTCCGTGCCCAGCAACCGGTCCGGTTGGCAAGAGATGCTGCCAAGTCTACCGAATTGCCCGTCCTCAACTGGCAAAGGGCTTCCTTCAGCCTTCCCATAGACATGGGAACTGTTGTGCCCAGAATTAGTTAGACCAAAGTTAGACCGCAGCCGTAAAGAAATCCCCTGCTCCAGTGAAGTTGGTATTTATCTCTCCGTCCCCCATTGAAGGCCTGTACAACGCAGCTGCAATTTAGAATAGAGCACTGGAAGAGTGCCAGCTTTGATATTCCCCATGCTTGAAGGTTCATTGACCTGGAAGTCCTTTCTCTCTTCCTGCTACCGCTAAGAAACTCCCCCCCCCCAAGGCCTACCATTTCCAAAGCACCCGAAGGCAGGACAAGGAGCAATGGATGGAAACTAATCAAGGAGAGAAGCAGCCTGGAATTAAGGAGGAACTTCCTAACAGGGAGGACAATTAACAAGTGGAACAGAAGTTGCCTCCAGAACAGTGGTGGAATTCCATTTTTTTTATTACCAGTTCTGTGGGTGTGGCTTGGTGGGCGTGGCAGGAGAAGGATATTGCAAAATCCCCCATTCCCTCCCCACTCCTGGTGGAAGGATATTGCAAAAATCTCCATTCCCACCCCACTCTGGGGCCAGCCAGAAGTGGTATTTGCCGGTTCTCCGAACTAATCCAAATTTCCGCTACCGGTTCGCCAGAACCTGCTGAATAGCACCCTTGCTCCAGAAATTGTGGGTGCTCCATCACTGGAAGGTTTTAAGAAAAAACTGGACAATCACTTGTCTGAAATTGTATAGAGTTTCCTGTTCGAGCAGGAAATTGGACTAGAAGACTTCCGGGGGTCCCTTCCATCTCCATTCTGATTGGTCGATTGATTGATTTCCGCAGATTAGCATTTATTTTGTCCAGGGAGTTTCTTGCCATCCAAGAGTTGTATCTCTGAGTTCAGGGGGAGTGGTAGCAGCTTTGTTTACTACCGATTCTGTGAGCGTGGCTTGGTGGGCATGACAGGGGAAGGATACTGCAATATCTCCATTCCCACCCCACTCTGGGGCCAGCCAGAGGTGGGATTTGCCGGTTCTCCGAACTACTCAAAATTTCCGCTACCGGTTCTCCAGAACCTGTCAGAACCTGCTGGATTTCACCCTTGAAATATATACGTCAATTCCAAAACATTTGAATTTTGACCATGGGGGGAGACTACAGCATGAAAAATTGTCAAAAAGTCCCTTTTGTTTCCAGCATCCTAAACTTCAAACGGTCACTAAACGAACTGTTGTAAGATGAGTCCAGGAAACCCTGTTCAGTAAAAACTCTTGGATTTTCACATCTTTTTACTCCGCCGCCCCTCCGTTTTAAAATAAGTTTCCGTAGATTGGAAAAACGCTTTGTGCTCTGCCACTTCCATTCGGCGACCTCACATTGACGTTTCCAATGCCTTTGACGTTTTAATTCTGCCTGCGATCCGCCTCGGGAGAACTTTCTGCCCTAAAAGGTGAAATTGAAATATTGGACAGGAAAAAGAAAGAGAGAGAGAGAGAGAGAGGGAGGGAGGGAGGGAGGAAAGGAAAGGAGGGAGGGAGGGAGGGAGGAAGGAAGGAAGGAAGGGGAGAGAGGGAGGAAAGAAAGAAAAGGAAAGAAGGAAGGGAGGGAGGAAGGAAGAAGGGAGGGAGGAAGGAAGAAGGAAAGAAAGGAAAAAGAAAGAAAGAAAAGAAGGGAGGGAGGAAGGAAAGAGAAAAGAAGGAAGGAAGGAAAGAAAGAAAGAAGGAAGGAAGGAAGAAAAGGAAAGGGAGAGAGGGAGGAAAGAAAGAAAGAAAAGGAAGGAAGGAAAGAAAGAAGGGAGGGAGGAAGGAAGAAGGAAAGAAAGGAAAAAGAAAGAAAAGAAGGGAGGGAGGAAGGAAAGAGAAAAGAAGGAAGGAAGGAAAGAAAGAAAGAGAAGGAAGGAAGGAAGAAAAGGAAAGGGAGAGAGGGAGGGAGGGAGGAAAGAAAGAAAGAAAAGGAAGGGAGGAAAGAAGGGAGGGAGGAAGAAAGAAGGAAAGAAAGGAAAAAGAAAGAAAAGAAAGAAAGAAAGAAAGAAAGCAGAAAAAGTCACTCCTCCAGGGAGTGGGGGTAGGAGAATCTTGCGGGATCTGGGCGGCGGGGGCGGGGGGTAAAGAATCTTGCGGGATCCCTCGCTCTCCCCCATCGGGAAGCGAGCAGAAGCGGCGCGCTTACTTTCGCTTTTGCTTTCTGCCCGCTTTCTCTCTCGCTCTCTCTCTCTCCGCTCGGCCCCCCCCCAAAAAAGCCCCTCCTCGCCGGCGATCGCGGATCCCCCTTCCCCGGGGCCTCCGGCGGTGGGGAGGGGAGGGGGACTCTCGGCGGCGGAGACCGCCCAGCCGGCTTCTCCCCCGCCAGGCAGGGACTGAGCCGCCCGGCGCGCTCCTTTCCACCTGCCCCGCAGCCGGGTGGGAGGGGGGGTGAGAAGGGAGGGGTGGGAGAGAGGCCGGTCGGGGGCGTGGCCACGCCTGCCAATCACCGTCCCCGCTGACAGCTGCCCGTCCTCCCTCCCTCCCCCTCCCTCCCTCTTCCTCCTGGCCGCCACCGAGGTCCTCGCCGGTGCCCAAGTGGCTTCCCAGGCACGGCCAAGCCAAGCCAAGCCAAGCCAAGCCAAGCCAAGCCGGCGATGACATCAGCCCTGCTTTGACCCAACTTGTCATCCGGGGGAGCCCTCCGTGGCAATTAGGCGCTCATTAAGTATTATGAAAGTTGATTATTTAAGTGAATTCGGCTTTCGTCTCTCCGACTATGGTAAGCGCAGCAGCCTTTGGGGCTGCTTTGCCTCCTCTCTCTCTTTTTTCTTTCCTTTCTTTTCTTTTCTTTTTGGAAAAGGGGAGGGGGGCTACTTTGGAAGGGGAGCAAAAGTGGTGGGGGGTGTTGGTTGGGGGGGGCGGCGATCGAAGCGGAGGCGGAGCGGCTGCTTTTCTTTTTCTTCTTTTTCTTTTTCTTCTTTTTCTTCTCCCTCTTTTTCTTCTCTCTCTCTCTCTCTCTCTCTCTCTCTCTCTCTCTCTCTCTCTCTCTCTCTCTCTCTCTCTCTCTCTCTCTCTCTCTTTTGGATCCCTCCCCCCCTTTTCCTCCCCCCCCGGCCTTTCGCTGCCTTTCTCCCTCTTCCCCACCTTCCTTTATTTCTGCCCGCCCCCCCCCCCCAAACTCTCCTCCTGCGAGCGCCTCTTTCGCAGCGCCGGGGCTCCGAGCTCTATAAATAGTTTCTCTTTTAGTTGAATTTAAAAAAAAAACAACAACTCGCAAGCACAGCTGATCGGTTTCGTGTTGCACGCAGAGGTTTTGTCAGTTGTTGGGCTTTTCTTTCTTTTTCTTTCTTTCTTTTCCTTCCTTCCTTCCCCCTAACACCTAGAGAAACGAAGTTGGCGACAGTCTTTCTCTTTCTCTCTCTCTTTCTTTCTTTCTTTCTTTCTTTCTTTCTTTCTTTCTTTCTTTCTTTCTTTTTTCCCCTTCCTTCTTTCCTTCCTTTCTCCTAACACCTAGAGAAACCAAGTTGGCAACAGTCTTTCTCTTTCCTTCTTTCTTTCTTTCTTTTTTCCCTTCCTTCCTTCCTTCCTTCCTCCTAACACCTAGATAAACCAAGTTCGTGACAGTCTTTCTTTCTTTCCTTCTTTTTCTTTCTTTCTTTTCCTTCCTTCCTTCCTCCTAACATCTAGAGAAACCAAGTTGGTGACAGTCTTTCTTTCTCTTTCTTTCTTTCTTTCTTTCTTTCTTTTTTCCCTTCCTTCTTTCCTTCCTTTCTCCTAACACCTAGAGAAACCAAGTTGGCAGCAGTCTTTCTTTCTTTCTCTTTCTCTCTTTCTTTCTCTCTCTCTCTCTCTCTTTCTCTCTTTCTTTTTCTTCCTTCCTTCCTTCCTTTCTTCCTCCTAACACCTAGATAAACCAAGTTGGTGACAGTCTTTCTCTCTCTCTCTCTCTCTCTCTCTCTCTCTCTTTCTCTTTCTTTCTTTCTTTCTTTCTCCACCCCCCCCACCAAACCTCCAATCCCATCTCTCCTCCTCCACCCCTTCTCCTCCGAAACTTTTTCTTTCCCATGCTTCCAACGGACCTGCGGTTGGGGGGTGGGGTGGGGGGTTGGAGAAAAAATTGCCTGTGTCTTTTTTCAGGACGAGGATTTGTTTGACAAGAGTGATGGACGGCTCCTCACTCGGCCGGAGAACGGGGAAGTGGGTGGGAAGAAAGGAGAGGGGGGGTGTCTGTTGGGAAGCTCTTCCAGGTGGGGTGGGGGATCTTGCCAAGGAAAGGAGCAAGGAAGGGATCCCTTGAGGGGGGACGTTGTGTCAGGTGCAAAAAGTCGGCTGCTGTTTCACTTTTCTTTCAGTTTTACGGAAGTTGCTGCCTTTGGCCTCCTCATCCTCCTTCCCGCCCCAGCTTTTAAGGTGGCCAAGAAGAAGGTTTGGGGGGGGGGGGGAGATTGTCGGAATGTGGGGTCTGTTTATTTTGCGGCTAATGAGGACAAAGAGCCGTGTGACTGTCCAGAGGGTGGTGGAGTGGGAAGTAGACGAGAGAGCAAGAAAGATCCAGCCTACAGCAGAAAGGAAAGGAGGAAGTTTATTCTATGGATTTTCTCAAAGCACAGTTTGCCCTTTTTCTTTTGCTTTTGTGCTCGCTCTCTCTGTGTTGTTGTTTTTTTCTCTCTCCCTTTGTGCATATTTTTTCCCCTCCCTCTCCCTCTTTAATTATTTTTTTTTTCCTCCTTTCTTATAAGCTTCTCCCATCCTGTCCATAAACGTAGCTTGTCAGGTTCTCGGCGTGCTGTCTAAATGAAAAGGAATTTTAATTTATTTGGGACAAGCTGCTGACGGATGAGGAGGCTGCTTATTACATTTAATGAGCCTTTCCTAACACCTTGGCTCAATTGTTTTTCCGTCCTCTCCCTGTGAAATTTAGAAAAGGACGGAGTGGGTGGGGGTGGGGGAATGGGACATCCAGGTGATTCCCCCCCCCCAGCTCCCCCACTTCTGTTTGGGAGGATGGATGAGAGTTGGGTCGGAGCAGGGGGTCGCATTCAGGTTGCAACAGAGCTGGCCGGGAAAGGGGGGGGGCTCGGGCCTTCTGAGGTTCCCACGGCCCAACCTCCCTTCCGTGGAATTTACAGAGGGTTTCCTTCTTGGGAATGTGTGTGTAGAGGTGGAGGAATCCATACCGGAGGAAATAATGACCCCGGATCGCACCGGAGACCCAATTTGATGTTGTCTTAAAGAGAGTTTGTTGGTTTGTTTGTTTTGGTCCTTGCCTGAGATTTCCCTCTTCATCCCTGCCTCAAACAAAACAACTGAATGTGGACTTCCAACTTTTTAGGCACTTTCGTGGATTCTAGCACCCCCCCACCCAGATTCCTCCCCCCTCCCCACAACAGCCTTACTTTTAACACCACACAAATAGGACAGCAGCAGCCATCTTCTCTCAGTCCCCTTTTCTTGGCAGCGGGGTGGAGGGCCACTGTGTGATTGTGTGATTGTGGGTGCGATTGTGTGTGTGAAGGAGAGATTTTTACAATCTGCCCATCTTTATCCTGTTACAATTGGGAACGGGAAGACATTTTAAGAAGCAACGAATCTGCGGTAAATAACTCTTGTTGTGGGGTTGACAGTCAACCTCCCTTACTTTTCTCATTCTGCACCCCTCCCCCATGGAAAAAAATAAAATAAAACATATAACTACAGTTAGACATAGGCCGCCAAACCAACTAACTTCTTAAGCCCGGAGATCCAAAGAGACAATGACTTGGTGTATTTAACTTCATAACTCATAAGTTGTAATAAAATGGTTGATGATTAACTGGCCTCAACTTTGCACCTGCTATTTTGGGTTTTTTTAAAAAAAAAAAAAAAAGAATGGAAGTTATATATGTGTGTGTGTTGTGTGCATTTAATTTTTTTTTCCAAAGAAAAAAACTTTAATTTTATTTAATTATCACTGTATCATGCCCCGGAATTAAAAGCACCAGGAAGGACTTAATATGCATTGTTTTGAAATGTTTGCTTCTAGAATGATTTAGTCTTGGGTGTGTGTTTGTGTGTGTGTGTGTTTATACGTGTGTGTGGTTTTATTTTATTTTATGTTTTCCTTTTATTAGGTCAAGGGCTTAATGTGTAGGCTTGACATGCACTCGTTAAGGGTGTGTATGTATTTGTGTGTGGGCACTTCTCTTGTTTTATGAAGAAGCTGAGGGAAAAAAATTTAATTTAAAGGAGAAAAGTGTGGTTTCTTTGGCTTTTCATTTTAAAGGTTTGTTACAAAAGTGTAATTCTTTTTTTTTTTTTGAAAAGTTTTTCAGTTTTATTTCTTATACACCTAATATGAAATGTACATTTTCTTCTACATAATTAATCCTACATATACATGTTTTCCTGAAAGAAAGCATTAAAATAAGGCATTTTAATTACATTCAAGAGTTGCTCTTTTACTCTTTCTTCCTTCATTTCGCAACAACCCTTCTTCTTTTCTTTTTCTTTCCCTTCCCTCCCTCCTCTCCTACTTTCTCCTTCCTCCTCTCCTACCTCATCCTACTTCCCCTTCCTTTTCCCCACTCCTCTCTTCTTTTCCCCCTTCTCACCTTCTCTCCTACTCCTGGTCCCCTATTCTTCCTTCCTCTCCTTTTCCCTTCCTTCCCTTCCTCTCCTTCCCTCTCCTCTTTCTACCCTCTCCTCCTCTCTCCTTTCTATCATCTTTGCTGTGGAATATTCTCCTTCTTTGGGATCCGAGCAACTCCTGTATTCTAATCATATCTTTCAGTTTCTTTTCAGATTTATTCTATCTATCAGTATTCTATCTATCAGTATCTGTCTGTCTGTCTGTCTGTCTGTCTGTCTGTCTGTCTGTCTATCTATCTATCTATCTATCTATCTATCTATCTATCTATCTATCAGAATTGTACATTTATTCTTATTATCTTCTTTCTTTTCCCCCCTTCCATCCCACCCTTTTCATTTACTCTGGTGTCATCTGGGTTTCTATTTCCAAAAGTGTAATTCTTAAGGTTCAGAATGAAGCTATACTTTGCAGGCATCTGAGGTTCACACTCCAGACTTTTCTTTAGCCCCCCACTTAGGTAGATCACTGACCCCCCCTGTTCCAATAGCCACAGTCCAAGGAAGCTGCCTTTGGCAAACAGGTCAAGGAAGCCCCTTCCTGACATGCTTCGTTGCTCATCGCTCAGTGCTGAACTCCGAAAGCGTCCAGCTGATGAAGGCTTCTCTGTCACGCGGGCAGAAAATAAACACAAGTGGGCATTCCCACGTGTATCTGCTGGGAACAGACGTCTTTGCGTTATATGTGTGTTAGACCTGGTCTTTGGATGTTAAGCGAATTTCGTCACATGGGTATACACGTACAATGACAATAAAGTTATCATTATTATAGAACTTCCCTAGTAGTTAAAGACTGTTGGCTGACCCTGGAGGGGGGTGGGAGGGCAAGGCCCCAGAAACGGCATGGAGGTTAGCAGGACACTAGGCCTGTGGGTCAGCCAATCCCTTCGAGGCTCTTCTTGGCACCCTAATATTTTTTTGTGTGTGTGTGGGATATGTCAGTCTCCACGAGTCATTGGCGACACAAGTGTGCTGTCAGTGCCTTTGGAGCTAGAGTTGAAAAAGGTGTCAGGTGGACGAAGGGGGGAAAAAAACAACAGAATTATTACACCGAGGATAATTATTAGGATGCAAGCAATTATTTTGCGTGGATTCCTTGGTCTAACTTTATACAAAACCCCTTCCTAGAATTCTTAAAACTGGAGGCTTTTTTGCCTCTGTTCTGTGATGCCACCCTGTGAGAACGGAGAACTTTTTTTTGTTTTGAAGACGCTTATAGGAAAGAGATTAGTGGAATGAGGACAGGAATACCTGTGTCTCTTCTCTTCCTGTCCACCTACTCACCTGTGTGGAGGTATTTGTTACCTGCTCTGATGACGAGGCAAGTTGTTAAACACAAAACTCTATTAATCCACTTTTGTGCCGTCTTTCAGTGCTCTCCACTTTTTTCTCGGCAAAGGAGCAATCTTCAAATCGGTGTAATAATCCTCGCTATCTGTATACATAGGTGTGCGTGTGTGATTAGACGTGTGTGTGTGTGATATTCCACGCTTCGTGTTGTAATTTTTATACAGAATTCGGTTTTCATTGGGAGCAGTGCAGCTTCTGGGTTTCATTAGCTGCGAAGATGGACTGTTTGATACTATAATCTCAAAAAGCTATTTTCAGTGGGGATATGCAGATAGATAGATAGATAATATAAAGAGAGAGAGAGATAGGAAGATAAGTAGATAGGAAGGTAGAGATAGGGAGAGAGAGAGAGAGATAGGTAGGTAGATAGGAAGGTAGAGAGATGGATGGATAGATAGATAGATAGATAGATAGATAGATAGATAGATAGATAGATGATAGATAGATAATATAAAGAGAGAGAGATATAGGAAGGTAGGTAGATAGGAAGGTAGAGAGGGAGAGAGAGAGATAGGTAGGTAGAGAGGAAGATAGAGAGATGGATAGATAGAGAGAGAGATAGGAAGGTAGGTAGGAAGGTAGAGATAGATAGATAGATAGATAGATAGATAGATAGATAGATAGATAGATAGATAGAGATAAAGAGAGAGAGAGAGATAGGAAGGTGAGCTAGGAAGGTAGAGGGATGGATGGATGGATGGATGGATGGATAGATAGATAGATAGATAGATAGATATAAAAGAGAGAGCGAGAGAGGAAGGTAGGTAGATAGGAAGGTAGAGATAGGGAGAGAGAGATAGAGAGATAGGTAGGTAGATAGGAAGGTAGAGAGATGGATGGATAGATAGATAGATAGATAGATAGATAGATAGATAATATAAAGAGAGAGAGAGAGATAGGAAGGTAGGTAGATAGGAAGGTAGAGAGAGAGAGAGAAAGAGATAAGTAGAGATAGATAGATAGATAGATAGATAGATAGAGAGAGAGAGAGAGAGAGAGAGAGAGATGGTATATACACACATACTTGTGGGCAAAGGAGTTCAATGCCTAATACACCTTCTATCATCCTGCTACATAGGAGAAATAGGATAAATTATGCAAACAAAGTATGTTTGCTTAACTTGGGTAAAAAAATTTCTTTGGCACATGCAACATTGGGTGCCTTTTATTGCCCACATGGAATAAATACGATTTTTTTCAAAACCGTTCTTCCATTGTAAAATATTTCTGCAAGTAATCAAATCCTAACCAATGTGTGTGTGTGTGTGTGTGTGAGGGGGCTGGATGAAAACAGCACTTGATAACCGAATTTAAGGAAACGAAGTCACCTATGAAAAGTCAGACTCTCCATTAGTCCAGCGTGTTGCAGTTTAATACATTTTTGAGGAAGCCTCCTGATTCACAAGTGTGTGAATCCCACCTTAAAATGTAAAAGTGTGTTTAATACATTTTTGAGGAAGCCTCCTGATTCACAAGTGTGTGAATCCCACCTTAAAATGTACCTCTTTCGTATGATGCCCTTCCACCATCTGTATTAAAAAGTGTAGGATTAGAGGGATGTTCTGGGATTGTCAATTAACAGTGGACACGTCCATTAAGAAGAAGGCCTGTTTTAAATTCATCTTCCTAATATATTCACTTTAAAAAAAAAACAGCCTTATTTTTCTTTTAAAAAAACGGAATCTAATTTCTGTGTTCTAGTGCAGTGCTCATCCTGAGACCTGATATTAAACCACACAGATCCTTATCCGTTTATCTCCAGATTCCCCACCTGTGTGAATCTGTGTCTTTGCGAAATTCAACTTCGTTGCTATGCTATGAAGCATAGCATAACTTCAATGCGTCCAGATAAAACAATGCTCAGACCGAGGGATCATTAAACTGCCCACAAAGATGTCCATTGCAAAAAGCCCATCTTTTGAAACAACTCTGCATAGTCCTTTTCTCTGCCTTTTATGCCCTTTTGAATGATGCTTTAGTGGGAGGACTTCCTTCATCGATTTGAGGAGATAGGTAGTAAGTTGGGCAACCGAGTAAAAGGACACAACGTCCTTGGCAGGTGGGGCTTTCTAATGTCACAACAGACATCCAAGGGCTGTTCTCTCGGTAATTATTGGTGCATTTTGATTGCTTGCTCGCCATGGTGACTTATTAGGGACCTTCGTAATGGCCTTTCCGCTTAACGTTCAAAAACATTTTAATAAGAAAAGCAAAATACGAAAGCGAGAGAGCTAGGTCATTAAGCAGCACGATTGAATCCTTGACAATAAGAGCAGCCGAGGAGATGCGTTTTAATGGAGTTGATGAGACCAGGGTATAGGTAGGACATAATGCACCTCCAAAAAGCAGGGAGGTCCTCGAGAAAGCTGCTTTCTCAGAGGAGGCCTTTGCTTTGGTAAGTGCCCAAAACATCTCTCCTTCTTGGCATCCAAAGCTGCCTCCTTACGATGGATTTTGGAGTCTTTAAATATATATATATATATCACATGCTGTCGTAGCCCAGAATGTGGAACCTGTGAATCTTTCAGTATCAAAAGGTGAACAATTCCTATTTTGTCCTCTTGCGTTCCTATGATGGGGAGGGACTTCTGATGGAATAACGGTAAAGGTTCCCTCGCACATACGTGCCAGTCGTTCCCGACTCTAGGGGGCGGTGCTCCTCTCCGTTTCAAAGCCGAAGAGCCAGCGCTGTCCGAAGACGTCTCCATGGTCATGTGGCCGGCATGACTCAACGCCAAAGGCGCACAGAACACTGTTCCCTTCCCACCAAAGGGGGTCCCTATTTTTTCTACTTGCATTTTTTACGTGCTTTCGAACTGCTAGGTTGGCAGAAGCTGGGACAAATCACGGGAGCTCACCCTGTTACGCAGCACTAGGGATTCGAACCGCCGAACTGCCGACCTTTCGATCGACAAGCTCAGCATCTTAGCCACTGAGCCACCGTGTCCCCTTTCTGATGGGATGGAGAGATCATAAAGACTAGCTCAGGTGGATCAAGCCTAGGCCTAACTTAGTCCATCCAGCATGTTGCCTCTCTTTCTCTGGCCCAGTAGATGCCTTCAACCGGAGAGGCCATGTGAAGAATGCAAATTGAGCCTGCTTCTCCTTTGTCCTTTTGAAGAGAAAAAAAATTCCTCCTTTGGGCGATGGAACAGCTGCTTCTCTCGCCAGCCTCTTCTCTGGGACATCCCAAACAGCGACGTCTTTTACCACCTCTCCATCTCATCAGAAGTCTCTTTCCTTCTGAAGGAGAGATGCTGGGCCAGCAATTTTCCTGTCTTTTTTTATTTTATTTTATTTTCCTCCCCCAGCAGGGTTAGGCTGAATTCTGCTCCTGCAAGAAAAACTGGGGAAGAGTGAAAGAAACAGCTTTTCTCTTTTGCATCCCCTGCTGTTTTTTTCCTCATTCATCCTCTTAAGAAAAAGAGGATGTTGCCGACAGATTTTTCCCACCACGGGACGCCCTCTGACCTAACCGAGGGGATTATGGGAGTTGAGTTCAGGACAGGTAGTCCTCAGTTTAACGAGCACCACTGAGCCCAAAATTTATGTTAAGTGGAAAAAAAAAACACCGTTAAGTGAATTTGTCCCTGTTTTACGACTTTTCTTGCCACTTTCGGTTAATTTAACAACTGCCGTTGGAATGAACAAGTGGAAATGAATCCGGGCTCTCCGTTGACTTTGCTTGTCAGGAGGTTGCAAAATGAACCCAGCAGCCGTCATAAATACGAGTCGGCTGTCGAGCCTCTGAACGTCAATCGCTGACCACGGGGATACTACGACGGTCATAAGTATGAAAAAAGGGCCGGTCGGTCCAACCCCTCTTTTTTTTTCAGCGCCGTTCTAATTTTGAACTGTCACTGAATGTAAATCGAGGGATTACCTGTATGTTGATTGGGTCTTCGCCTTATCGGAATGGAATGGAATGGAATGGAATGGAATAGAGTAGAGTAGAGTAGAGTAGAATAGAATTAGATTAGATTAGATTAGATTAGAATAGAATAGAATAGAATAGAATGGAATGGAATGGAATGGAATGGAATGGAATGGAATGGAATAGAATAGAAAATACAGAATGGAATGGAATGGAATGGAATGGAATGGAATGGAATGGAATAGAATAGAATAGAATAGAATAGAATAGAATAGAATAGAATAGAATAGAATAGAATAGAATAGAAAATACAGAATGGAATGGAATGGAATGGAATGGAATGGAATGGAATAGAATAGAATAGAATAGAATAGAATAGAATAGAATAGAATAGAATAGAATAGAATAGAATAGAATAGAATAGAATAGAAAATATGGAATACAAAATATGGAATAGAATAGAATAGATGGAATGGAATGGGATAGGATAGGATAGGATAGGATAGGATAGAATAGAATAGAATAGAATAGAATAGAATAGAATAGAAAATATGGAATACAAAATATGGAATAGAATAGAATAGAATAGAATAGAATAGAATAGAATAGAATAGAATAGAATAGAAAATATGGAATACAAAATATGGAATAGAATAGAATAGATGGAATGGAATGGGATAGGATAGGATAGGATGGAATGGAATGGAATGGAATGGAATGGAATGGAATGGAATAGAATAGAATAGAATAGAATAGAATAGAATAGAATAGAATAGAATAGAATAGAATAGAATAGAATAGAATAGAATTCTTTATTGGCCAGGTGTGATTGGACACACAAGGAATTTGTCTTTGGTGCATACGCTCTCAGAGTACATAAAAGAAAAGATGCATTTGTCAAGAATCATAAGGTTTGGCCCAATGACAGTTCAGTTCTGGGATGATGACAAATGCCGGCCCGGGAGATGTTGTAAGGACAGGGGAAGGCTGCCTTCTCACTGAAAGCACCAGACAAGTTGGCAGCTCCCAAGGGCGACATCATCAAAACAACCACTCGGCTCGTTCAGGATGTGGTCAGGCCACCATTGATAGAATCATTTCCACATTTGAGGGAATGGCTGAATTTCAAGAAGAAGAAGAAAAAAAAAGGGGAGGAGGGAGTTAGAACTAGCAAAAAAAAAAAGTGGATTTTTTTCCCTTTTTTTTTTTTTTTTTAAACCTGGGTTAGGTCCCCAATCCTGCCTCCGGTCGTTGGGGCTTTTGGCCATGCGCACCCCCTCCGGTTCACTGCAGACCGGATCAATTTGGACGTCTTCAGCAATAAAAAATGCCGATGTCGTCTTAATTCACCAGGCCCCGAGATGACAGCAAATTTACATTTTTTAATTAAACTAGCAGCCAGTTTTTATGAGAGGGGGCTGGGTTATGCAAATCAAATGGTTGTGTACGAAAGATTAGGAGAGTTTGGGAATAAATTCCACAAATGCTAATAAAAAAAAAGAAAAGAAAAGAAAAGAGAGAGAGAGAGCGCACGCGAGAGAGAGAGAGAGAGAGGAAGAGAATGAGTGAAAGAAAGAAAGTATATTGTTCCATTAGCCCCTTTTAGGCTGATTTCCCCGGAGAGAAGGGAAGGGGGAAGCGGGAAGGGAGGGGGGCGGGTTGAAGCTTTCAAAGACAGCATCAATTTTTAGGATTGAAGGTTCTCCTGGATTGGTGACCCACTCCCACAGGAAAGTGATAGCAAAGGCAAAGAGAAACTTATTTACTGTTGCATTAATGCCCAGTTCTTGCTGAGACTCTGCAGCAGGAAGAACTGGGACACCGACTGTAAAATGGATTGGGCATTGCCAATCCATCTGCCCCACCTCCACTCCTTCCCCATATGCAGATTGAACGCTCTTCCCGGATAGCAGAGGGGCAGTGATCCTTATTTTAGGGGCGGGAGGGCATGACGTGAAGCTGGCAGAAGCAGGTGGCATGGAGCTTGTTCTGAGACCCATATCGGGCTCTGTTTGAGACCCTCTTAGGAGAAATTGGAACTTCGCGGCGGCGCCGTTTTAAAAAACTTTTTTGTGTGAACCGCTCCGGGGTGCCTGTGGCATAACCGCCTCTCCTTTTACCCATTTGCGACGCGGGATCGAAGCACCGTGTTCTTCCTTCTGTCGGTGCTTAGTTCGTGCCCACAAGGCATGGTCCTTGTGACATTGTTCTTTCTACTCCGGTTTTAATTGTTACGGAACAGAAGCTGATTTTCCCCCGGAGAGTTTATAACAGAACAATCTGGCCCGAAGAAGAAGGATTTGTTAGTGGCACATCATCCCGGTGGGTGGCTTTGCAGGGCTGGCGGCTTTCTAAGGAAATTGGCACGGCGTGGCTGAGAAATCCGTGAAGGAGACCCTGTAAACTTTCAGGCCAGTTTGTGATGCCCACCGTGCCAAGCACAGAATATTGTGAGTTGCTGGGTATAGCCAGTCAGTTCCCATCAGGGGTGAAATGCTACTGGTTCGCACCGGTTCGAGTGAACCGGTAGTAAAAAAAATGCTACCGATTTGTCCGAACCTGTATTTCCAACGATCAGCTGTGCCGCGCGATTTAGATTCGCTAGAAAGCAGGAAATATTGCTTTCTAGCGAATCTAAATCGCGCGGCACAGCTGTTTCCCCCCTCCTCGCTGTTCTACTTACCTTCTTAAGCCTCCTTTTGCTATGCTGTGTGGTAGCGCCTGCACACGAAGTGCACATTTGGTGCACACTGCGCATCTGTGCGCAAAGCACGTGTTTGGCGCACACCACGCATGGGCACGCAGCGAACTGGTGACAAACTTCGGAGGATTTCACCAGTGGTTTTAGTGGTGGGTTGCTCCCGGTTCGGACGGTAGTAAAACCGGCGAGAGTTCCCGCCCACCGCCCCGGATGTCGTCATCGGCGATCTGTGCATATACAGAAGCTTCCCATTGCGAACCGGTAGTAAGTAGAACCTACCCCTGAGTGGTTCCCATGGACTTGGATTGTCGGCCTCTGACAATTTTGCACCTTAACACAACATCACCAATAGTACCAGTGACACAGAAATCTACTCCACCCCCCCTTTTTTTCCCCAGATGCCTCGTTTGAAACGTCGATTCTTTCCAGCCCTTTTCTCTCTTGGGAGCTCTCCGGCATCTGCCAGCCAACCGAAATCTGTGCCGGTGATTGAAAGAGAGAGAGGATTCCCAAGATTGGGAAGTACTTGGAGTTTCCAATCCTGGGGCAGTTTCACACTCGGGATGAAAGGAGGCGGCTGGCCCTGCCAGACTTCAGGAAGAGTGAGAGCGGAGGGATAAAAGCTTGCTGGAACGCAAAGCCTGCGGGGCGGTGGGGGGGGATTTGAGGTTGGTAGTCAGGTCACACCCGGTTCAGTTCCTCCTAGATGACTCCGCCACGGGGGAAGGCTGGGCCCCCGGCTTCTATCTTCTTGGCTGCGTACTTTCACCCGGGTCCTGCTCTTAACTCCTTTTCAGGATTGGCACGAGAGGTTGACTCAAGAGCCGTGGTGGCGCGGTGGTTAGAATGCAGCATTGCAGGCTGATTCTGCTGACTTGACGATTGGCAGCAATTCGGCGGTTCGATCCTGACCGGCTCAGGGTTGACTCAACCTTCCATCCTTTCGGGGTCGGTGAAATGAGGACCCAGATTGTTTGGGGGGAAATAGGCTGACTCTGTAAACCGCTTAGAGAGGGCTGTAAAAGCACTGTGAAGCGGTATATTTATTTATTTATTTTATTTATTTAATTTGATTTATATGCCGCCCTTCTCCGAAGACTCAGGGCGGCTTACAATGTGCTCAGCAATATATAAATGCTATTGCTATCTTCTTTCCTTCCTTCCTTCCTTCCTTCCTTCCTTCCTTCCTTCCTTCCTTCCTTCCTTCCTTTTTTATGGTTAGAATGCAGTATTGCAGGCTAACTCTGCCCACAACCAGGAGTTCGATCCTGACTGGCTCAAGGTCGGTAAATTGAGGACCCAGATTGTTAGACTCTGTAACAACCACTTAGGGCTGTGAAGCACTGTGAAGCGGTATATAAGTCTAATTGCTCTTGCTTTCAGCTAAGCATATTCTCTGGGTTCACACAGTGCCCCACGCCATCCCAAACTTAAACCGGATTTACAACCGATCGCGGAGAGCGTTGGGCCAAGCTTTTTTCAGCCTTGTGAAGTGAGTCCTGCATGTGTCGTGTGAACTGTGCCAGCAGCGCAGTCGAAGAGTCCCCCCGTAGTGTAATACACAGCTCCCAAGCATGTGGGTGGGGGGGGGGAGGCAAGAGAGGAAACGTCTGTGCGCTCCTGGGGTGACATTCACAACTTTGCAACGGAGTATTGCAGTCGAGCAGAACCTGGAGTGAAACGCAAAACTCTGGACTTCGGGTTTTCCTTGCGTTGTGCGAAGGGGGAGCTGGGAATTTCTCCCTGTTGAGGTGGAGCTTTTGCCAGCTCTGCCCTCCCCTCTCTCTCCCTCTCCCTCTCCCTCTCTCTTACTTTCTTTCTTCCTCCCCCTCTCCATCCCTCCCTCCCTCTTTCTTTCTTGCCCTCTTTCTCTCCCTCTCTCTCCTTCCCTCACCCTCCCTCCTTCCTTCTCTCTTGCTTTCTTTCTTGCTCTCCCTCTCTCCCCCCTCTCCCTCCCTCCCCCCTCTCTCGCTCTCCCTTTCTCTCCCTCCCTTTCTTGCTCTCCCTCTCTCTCCCTCTCCCTCTCTCTCTTTCTTGCTCTCCCTCTCCCTCCCTCTCTCCCCCACTCTCCCTCTCTCCCTCCCCCTCTTTCTTTCTTGCTCTCCCTCTCTCCTTCCCTCCCTCTCTCTTTCTTTTTTGCTCTTCCTCTCTCTCCCTCTCCCTCTCCCTCGCTTTCTTTCTTTCTTGCTCTCCCTCTCCCTCCCTCTCTTTCTTTCCTGCTCTCCCTTTCTCTCCCTCCCTCCCTCCTTCTCTCTTTCTTTCTTTCTTTCTTGCTCTCTCTCTCTCTCTCTCTCTCTCTCTCTCTCTCTCTCTCTCTCTCTCTCTCTCTCTCTCCTCAAACACAGGGGGTGGACCCGAAAAGTATCGGAAGCATAACGCAGCGATGCTTCTTCCCCTCCCAGTCCCTGTATTATTCCTTAGTACGTCCTTCATTCGTCAAAGGTTGGGAAGATCCAGAGGAGGAACTCTGCCGTTATCTCCATTTTACAGACGGGGGGGCCGACCTTCCCGTTTGAAAGATGAGGGGTGTTTTCGTCTTGCACAACATTAGGAAATGTGTAATTAATGCGGCTGTTGCTCCTGTCGATGGCTCAAGATCAAGCGGTAACTAACATTTTGGTAGGATGCCGCCAGCAGGCAGCACGTCGGAGGCTGCCCGCTGCCAGGGACCTCCACCTGCCATCCCATGGGTTTCCACACTCAGCGGTGTGCGATCAGTGTACATGGGTGTGTTAATCGTGCTCAATTTTTTTTTACCCCAGTCCCAGCTTTCTGAAATCTGGGAGGTTTGCTCGTGCCGCTTGGTCTCCCTTCTGTTTGGTTGTCTTCTCCTTCCTTTTGAGCATCTCGCGTATGTTCAGAAGCGAAAGCTGGGAGCTGCTTGGGGCTTCTTCGAAAGAGGGCAGTTGTTTGCTTTTCTCTTCATTTATCTCGTCGTCTGGGGGTTTTTTTTGTTTTGTTTTTGTTTTGCAAGAACATTTTGTGCTGGGAGATTCACCAGCCAGCCAAGTCCTGGGGAAAGACAGATAGTGCTTCAAATTGGTCGGAGCCTCCTTACTTTCTAGATCAGGGGTCAGCAACCTGCAGCTCTGGAGCCACATGTGGCTCTTTCGCCCGTCTGCTGCGGCTCCCTGTCTCTCAAAATATGCGTCACAACCGCCAATGTGCGACACCCGCCTGCATGTGATTTATTGAGTTTTTCAAACTCCCCTGGTAGGCCAACCATGGATAAATCCAAGAAAAGAAAAATTTCAGAAGAAAACAGAGTGTTTAATTCAACTACATAGGCTAGTTTTGTGGCCGCTCAGGAAATAGTCAGGCACGAGAAAGGTTTTGTGGCTCCCGGTGTTTTCTTTTCTGTGGGAAACGGGTCCAAATGGCTCTTTGAGTGTTTAAGATTGTAGACCCATGCTCTAGATGCAAAGTGGGGCCGGGGGGAGGGAAACAAAGGTACCGGGGGGGAGCATTATTTTGCCTTGGCCACCCACCCGCCTTTCAGATATTTTGGACCCTCCCCCCTCCCTCCCCCGCACTCTTCACTTCCACCCATTTCTTTCCTGGCTTCCTTTCCCTTCCCTTCCGGCTTTTGCAGCCTCGACATCCAGCGGTTTTGGATGCTGACCTCCCTCGATTTCAGTGGTGGGACCAAAATTGTAAAGGCTGTGATGAAGCAAATGAAAGCGGCTTGTCTCAGGCTGCTGATTTTGTCTGTTCTGTGTGTGTCTGATTTCTGGGGCAGCATTTCTTATTCTGAGAAAAGGTGTTGCACTCACCCGGTTCTTAAAACAGCCCTTTTGCCTTGTCTTATCCCTTAGTTCCAAAGAGCAGAGCAGAGCAGAACAGAGCAGAATAGACTGTAGGGTAGGATAGGATAGAACTATAGAGTAGAGTAGAGTAGAGTAGAGTAGAGTAGAGTAGAGTAGAGTAGAGTAGAGTAGAATAGAATAGAATAGAATAGAATAGAATAGAATAGAATAGAATAGAATAGAATAGAATAGAATAGAATAGACTAGACGGTAGGGTAGGGTAGGGTAGGATAGGGTAGAGTAGGATAGGATAGAACTATAGAGTAGAGTAGAGTAGAGTAGAGTAGAGTAGAATAGAGTAAAGTAGAGTAGAGTAGAGTAGAATAGAATACAATAGAATAGAATAGAATAGAATAGAATAGAATAGAATAGAATAGAATAGATAGTAGGGTAGGGTAGGGTAGGATAGAACTATAGAGTAGAGTAGAGTAGAGTAGAGTAGAGTAGAGTAGAGTAGAATAGAGTAGAATAGAGTAGAATAGAGTAGAATAGAGTAGAATAGAATAGAATAGAATAGAATAGAATAGAATAGAATAGAATAGAATAGAATAGATAGTAGGGTAGGGTAGGGTAGGATAGAACTATAGAGTAGAGTAGAGTAGAGTAGAGTAGAGTAGAGTAGAGTAGAGTAGAGTAGAGTAGAATAGAGTAGAATAGAGTAGAATAGAGTAGAATAGAATAGAATAGAATAGAATAGAATAGACTGTAGGCACAGTTGGAAGGGACCTTGGAGGTCATCTAGTCCAACCCCCTGCTCAAGCAGGAAACCCCGTACCCTTTGGTAATTCTCGCAGGCAGCCAGTGCTACTGTTAACGGCTCCTTAACTGCCGAGGGAGCAAGGAGAAGAAACAGATTTAAGCCTCTCCCCCCCCTCCTCAAAGCAACAGGCTCCACATTCCTTGTACGTCCAGTATACTTCCCCAACTTTGCATCATCCTGGAGTCCACCTTGCCCAAACTGGAAAGCTACCATTTTAGAGCCTTTCAAAATGGCTGCCTCCGGGCACCCAGTTGCCCTGCCCAGGCATCCATCCAACTTTCCAGAGCCTGAAACGTGCCCGGTCAGTATCCCTCAATTTCCTTCCTCCTCCCCCATCCCAGCCAGTCCTGTTTCCTCCCCTCTCCCCCCCCCCTCCACCCACCCAGCGCCGAGTGGCATTCTCCTAGGGAAATGCAGTTTGTTTTTGCCAGGGTGACCTGTTTAATCATCTCATTTTCTGGTGGCCGTTTATTCCTTGTTACCACGGTTACGGCCCCATTAAAAGGAGAAGCAATAAGGCAGCGAGTCAAACAGGTAATAAAAACATTAAAGCCATGTGCGTATCGGCCAGGAGGGGAAGGCAGCGCAGTGAGACGCAACGGGCCCACGCCAGGGAGACAGCGGGGGGTCAGCACCAGGAGGCAAGGGGACTGGAAGGGAAGAAGGAAAAAAGGGAGAACTTTGCTAAACTCCAGAAAAAAAGTTTTGTTTTTAAAGGAGAAGCATCCCCAACGGTGCTTGTCCATAAAGCCCCTTTCCAGGGGTGGGCTGCTGGATTTCACCCCTGGTTCGGGAGATCCTCTAGATAAGATTCTGTACAGTTCGGACAACCCCCAAATCCCACTCCTGGCTGGCCCCGCCCACCCCACCCCTCCCCTCCAAGGAGTCCCCGCGTGGCCCGTTTTGGATGCAGATAAGTGCAGGGCGCGCGCGGAGGCTTGGGGAAGGTGAAAAACGGGCCTACTGGAAGTTTGGGAAGGCCGAAAACGGGCCCGTTTCCAGCCTCCAGAGGGCCTCCGGAGCCTGGGGAGGCCGTTTTCGCCCTCCCGGAGGCTTGAGAAAAGCCTCCGGAGCCCGGGGAGGGCAAAAACACCCCCTACCCCACCGTGGTGCAGGAGGCCAACTAGGCCATGGCCACCCTGGCCATGCCCACCCAGCACCCCTTGCTAAAATTTTTGAAGCCTACCCCTGCCCCTTTCCCAAGCTGCTGTCACACTTAACAGCGGCTTCAGCAAACTGTGCAGCTCCAATGGTGGCTCATCCCATCCGGTCCGGTCCTGTCCCCCCACACCCATATTACACACAGAGTTGTACAAGTTAAATTAAGTCTGAGAGATAATCCCAGCACTGTCAATAAATAGGCAGGGATCTGCCCTCGCAAATCCTTTCCTTTACATTTCAACATGAAGGAAGCTGGGGTGGGCTTCAAATATTTTAGCAAGGGGTTCTCTGCCCAGTTGCGGGATGGGCGTGGCCATAATGGGTGTGGCCTAGTCGGCCTCCTGCACCACGACGGAGCCTCCTCAGGTTCCGAAGGCTTTCCTCGAGCCTCCAGGAGAGGGAAAACGGCCTCCCCAGGCTCCGGAGGCCCTCTGGAAACAGGCCCATTTCCGGCCTTCCCGAACTTCCGGTAGGCCCGTTTTTCACTCTCCCCGAGCCTCCGTGCGCACCCTGTAGTTACCTGCATCCAAAACAGGCTGCATAGGAACTCCGGGGAGGGGAGGGGAGGGGAGGGGTGGGAGCGGCCAGCCAGGAATGGGATTTTGATCACATGACCATGGGGGATGCTGCGGTGGTTGTAAGTGTGAAACACGGCCATCTCACTTTTTTGCAGGGCCGTTAGAACTTCGAACGGCCACTAAACGAAGTGTTGTAACTCGACATGTATTTTTGAAGGTTTCTTTCTTACCCTTCTCCTCAACTCTGAGCTGGCTAACAGGTTGTCCCAGGGTGGAAGGGGCTGTTTTTGTCCTCATTGCTTTCCCCGCAACAACCACCCTGCGAGGTAGGACCGAGAGAAAGCTAAGGCCTAAGTCAAACTTGATTTCTATGACAGCCGCATCAGGGCTGTGTTTGACCTTGGGGGGAGGTGGTGTGGTGTGTGGCAAGGGTGGGCATGGCCAGCTTGACGTCACTCGTGTTGGGGGCGGCTGTGGGGGGTCTGAGAGCTCTGACAATGAAAACAGGCTCCTGAGCTCCGTTTTCGGCTGCGATGGTCTCCTGCAACCCTCTGCCAGCAAAAACGGAGCTCGGGAGTGCTGCTTGCGGCCCTCGCATGCTCCGTTTTCAGGTGCGACGGTCTCCTGCAACCCTCTGCCAGCAAAAACGGAGCTTGGGAGTGCTGCTCGCGGCCCTCGCATGCTCCGTTTTCGGCTGCGACGGCCTCCTGAAACCCTCTGCTAGCAAAAACGGAGCTCGCGAGGACCACACCCAGCCCTCCTGAGCTCTGTTTTCGCTGGCAGAGGCACCGCGCACCGGTCCTTCGCTGTTTCCATGGCAGCCCCGCGGTCCAGATCTAAGCACCCCGAGGGCCGAATCTGCCCCCCTGGCCTAAGTCATCCAGGAAGAGTCTTGTAGCAGAGGATGGGCTAGGCCTTGGATCTCCTTCAGTCAGTGTCAGGAGTTGGCAGTAGCAACCTTTGGGGCACCAGGGACCGGTTCCATGGTTTTCCCGCGGACCGGAGAAGGATGTAGTTTCGCGGATGGGCCTTCGCTTGTTTGCATGGCCCAGTTTCTGGCATGCCACGGCCCGGTTCGAGTCCACAGACCAGCATAGCATCGGGGATTTATTTTTGAATGTAGAATTCCAATGTTTGCAGCTTTTCACCTTTGCCTTGTTACTTTAGGCATAAGTGTGTGTGTGTGTGTTTGCGTATATGTGTGTTTTCTCCCCCCTTGATGTTGTTTTGGGTTTCAAAGCTGCTTTTTTTTTTTTCACCAGACATTTTTTTTTAAAAAAAATTTTTTTTATCAGAAAACAAATTTGCAGTGAGTGCAGAGAAAAGGAACCGGAGCACTGAGTAAATATTCAACATATAAATGAGCGCCGTGACCTTGAAAAGGAGAAGGAGGGGCAGGAAGAGAAAGCTTGAAAATTAAAAAGGGTAGGAAAAAAAATGAGTTTGCGAGCCTCTCGTGAATCCTTGGCTGGGGGGTCTTTTCAAGTTCAGTATTTTACAGGTTGGAAAAATGGGACTCGGGCCTCTAATTTGTCCAGCAACACCCCAGAATCTCCATGGGGGAGCCCTGTAAAAGGTTGAAGTTTGATGGTATTGTGGGCAGAACGACTGTTTCTCCATTTTAAAGCGACTTTCTGATAAGATTGGGGCTTTCTAGTTATACCGAAGGTTTGTTTTTCAGTCCATGAAGAAAATTCATCCCTAACTCAGGGGTGAAATCCAGCAGGTTCTGACAGGTTCTGGAGAACCGGTAGCGGAAATTTTGAGTAGTTCAGAGAACCGGTAGCAGAAATTTTGAGTAGTTCAGAGAACCGGTAGCGGAAATTTTGAGTAGTTTGGAGAACCGGTAGCGGAAATTTTGAGTAGTTTGGAGAACCGGTAGCGGAAATTTTGAGTAGTTCGGAGAACCGGTAGCGGAAATTTTGAGTAGTTCGGAGAACCGGTAGTGGAAATTTTGAGTAGTTCAGAGAACCGGTAGCGGAAATTTTGAATAGTTCGAAGAACCGGCAAATGCCACCTCTGACTGGCAGAGTGGGGAGGGAATGGAGATTTTGCAATATCCTTCCCCTTGGAGTGGGGTGGGAATGGAGATTTTGCAATATCCTTCCCCTGCCATGCCCACCAAGCCACGCGCACAGAACCGGTAGTAAAAAAAAATTGGATTTCACCAGTGCCCTAACTGCCATAACAATAACAACAACAACTGTTACAACTCTTACCGAGAGGTTCGATAAACATATTTTATCATGACTGATTTTAAGAAAAGGACTTTGTGGGATTTTTTTTACACTTTGGAAACTGTGTCCTCTTCTCCCCGTTTCAAAAAAAAAAATTGCCCATTTCCTTTAAAAAAAGAAGAGAAGGTTAGAAGGAGGGAAGAAGAGAGGAGTGGGGGAAGAGAAGGGGAAGTAGGAAAGAGAAGGAGAGGAAGAACGAAGGAAGTAGGAGGAGAAAGGAAGGAAGAGAAGGGGAGGAGAAAGAAGAAAGGGAAAAGGAGAGGAAGAAAAGGAAGGGAAAAGAGGAGTAGAGGAGCAGGTTAGAAGGGGGGAAGAAGAGAGGAGTGGGGGAAGAGAAGGGGAAGTAGGAAAGAGAAGGAGAGGAAGAACGAAGGAAGTAGGAGAAAGGAAGAGAAGGGGAGGAGAAAGAAGAAAGGGAAAAGGAGAGGAAGAAAAGGAAGGGAAAAGAGGAGCAGAGGAGAAGATTAGAAGGGGGGAAGAAGAGAGGAGTGGGGGAAGAGAAGGGGAAGTAGGAAAGAGAAGGAGAGGAAGAACGAAGGAAGTAGGAGGAGAAAGGAAGAGAAGGGGAGGAGAAAGAAGAAAGGGAAAAGGAGAGGAAGAAAAGGAAGGGAAAAGAGGAGCAGAGGAGAAGATTAGAAGGGGGGAAGAAGAGAGGAGTGGGGGAAGAGAAGGGGAAGTAGGAAAGAGAAGGAGAGGAAGAACGAAGGAAGTAAGAGAAGAAAGAGGAAGGAAGAGAAGGGGAGGAGAAGAAGAAAAGTTGGAGTAAAGCTAAAGGGTAAAAGAGCAGCCCCGAAAAAGTAAAAATGAAAAATGAAAGTTAAAAGAAAAGATGAATGGAAAAACGACGGAAATGACTGCACACGTAAATGTGTTTATGAGTAATAAAAATAAAACACGTTTTTGAAAGGAAAAAACAAAAAACCACGAATCCGCCTTATGCTACCACCACCTCTTCTGTTCCTTAACAATTGCTCCAAACGCAATTTACCAACGGAAGAGGTCTTTGGAAGAGGCGCTCAAAGCGGGAAAAACAACCCTGCGTCTTTTCGGGTGAGGTCACTTTGAACTTATCTTGTCTTCCCTGCCGAAGTCACTCGCGGGCAAAGATCCTTAGTTCCAATCTGTAGCCCAAGTCCTTTTTCCCTTCTGGTTTTCCTTCTTGGGCAGCCGCGCATTTTGGTTAGTGCTGGATTTACACAGATTGTGCGTTACCTTTTTTTTTTTTTTTGTGCATCCCACGTTCAGGCTGCGGTGTTGTGCAGGCCCCTCGATTGGGGGGGGGGATGTGTGTCTTTTGGGAAAGAGCCGTGCTGCAAAAGGAGTTCGAACTTTTCAGATTCGGAAGCCCCGATGAGTTCTGCATTTGAATAATAGAATAATAAGAGTCGGAAGGGACCTTGGAGGTCTTCTAGTCCAACCCCCTGCTCAAGCAGGAAATCCTATACCACTCCGGATTAATTGTTCTCCAATCTTTTCTTTAAAAAGTGTCCAGTTTTGGAGCATTCACAACTTCTGGTGGCAAGTTGTTCCACTGGTTAATTGTTCTAACTGTCAGGAATTTTCTCCTTGGTTCTAAGTTGCTTCTCTCCTTGATTAGTTTCCACCCATTGCTTCTTATCCTACCCTCAGGTGCTTTGGAGAATAGCTTGACTCCCTCTTCTTTGGGGCAGCCCCTGAGATATTGGAAGACTGCTCTCATGTCTCCCCTGGTCCTTCTCTTCATTAAACTAGACCAGGGGTCAGCAACCTGGGGCTCTGGAGCCACATGTGGCTCTTTCACCCCTCTGCTGTGGCTCCCTGTCAGGTGATCCCACCACTGGCTGGCAGTGCCTCTCGTCCTCCTCTTCCAGTCACTCCTCGCTGTCCCTTGGGATCCTCCTCCTCCTCCATCACCATCACCACCTCCTCCTCCTCTTCTTCTTCCTCCTCCTCCTCTTCCTCCACTACTACTACTATTACTACTTCTTCTTCTCCTCCTCTTCCTCCTCCTCCTCTTCCTCCTCTTTCTTCTCCACCACCTCCTCCTCCTCTTCTTCTTCTTCTTCCTCCTCCTCTTCCTCCTCCTTCTTCTCCACCACCTCCTCCTCTTCTTCTTCTTCCTCCTCCTCTTCCTCCTCCTCCACCACCACTACTACTACTACTTCTTCTTCTCCTCCTCGTCCTCCTCCTCTTTCTCCTCCTTCTTCACCACCACCACTACTACCACCTCCTCCTCTTTTTCTTCTCCACCTCTTCCTCTTCCTCTTCCTCTTCCTCCACCACCACCACCACTTCTCCTCCTCCTCTTCCTCCTCCATCATCACCACCTCCTCCTCTTCTTCTTCTTCTCCACCACCACCATCTCCTCCTCCTCTTCCTCTTCCTCCTCCACCACCACTACTTCTCCTCCTCCTCCTTCTTCTCCACCACCATCACCTCCTCCTCCTCTTCTTCCTCCTCCTCTTCCTCTTCCCCTTCTTTCACCACCACCACCACTACTTCTCCTCCTCCTCCTCCTCCTCCTCCTCCTCCCTAAGAGTTGTAGCTCAGGCCGACAGACTGGCGGTCTCTCGGTGGTGTCTGCTGACTCAGTGTTGTACTTTCTACTGATTGTGAGGAGACGGGGTGGGTGGGGGTGGGGGGAAGGAGCATCCCTCTCCTCTGTGTGTAATTTCTGCTCTGCCCTTCTGCCCGGAGGGGTCCTCCTCCTCCTCACCCACTTCCCCAGCCTGCCTCCCTCCCTTTCAGGGCTTCTTCCTTTGACCTCTTTCCCATTGCGGAAAGGGAAAGCGAGGGGCGAGAAGTTAGGGCACACACTCACACAAACACACACACACACACACACCCTGAAATAAGGGCAGGGAATGTTCTTCATTCTACTCGGTGTGTATGTGTGTTAACCCTCATACGATGGCATGTTGACATGAACTGTGCGCCATTCCTAGAGCTGTTAGCATCTCCCTCTTTCCATTTTTTTGCTATCCTTGCTCTGGGGGTCTAGTTTACGCCCCCCCCCTTTCTCTTCTCTTCATATTATAAAACTTACAACACGGACAACCATTCTCCTCCCTTCTCTTTTCCTTTATCTTCCTTCCTTCCTTTTCTCCTTCCCTTTCTCTCTCTCTCCTTCCTTCCTTTTCTCCTTCCTGCCTTCTCTTTTCTTCCTTCCTTCCCTTTCCTCTTCCTCCCTTTTCTCCTTCCCTTTCTCTCTCCTTCCTTCCTTTTCTCCTTTTTTCCTTCCTTCCTTTGCTGTCCCCATATTCCTTCCTCCCTTTTCTTCTTCCCTTTCTCTCATTCCTTCCTCCCTCCCTTTTCTCCTTCCCCTTCCTCCCTTTTCTCCTTCCCTTTCTCTCTCTCCTTCCTTCTCCTTTTTCCTTCCTTCCTTCCTTCCTTTGCTGTCCCCATATTCCTTCCTTCCTTCCTCCCTTTTCTCCTTCCCTTTCTCCTTCCTTCCTTCTTCCCTTTCTCTCTTCCCTTCCTTCCTTTCCCCTTCCTCCCTTTTCTCCTTCCCTTTCTCTCTCTGTCCTTCCTTCCTTTTCTCCTTCCTCCCTTCCTTCCTTCCTCTGCTGTCCCCATATTCTTTTCCCTCATAATTTTCAAATTCACCTAATTAAATATGCCAAACCCCCACCTCCCCAAGTTCCTTTCCCCTTCCTCCCTTTTCTCCTTCCCTTTCTCTCTCTGTCTTTCCTTCCTTTTCTTCTTCCTTCCTTCCTCCCTTCCTCCTTCCCTCTTCTCCTTCCCTTTCTCTCTCTCCTCCCTTCCTTTTCTCCTTCCCTCCTTCTCCTTCCTTCCTTCCTTCCTCTGCTGTCCCCATATTCCTTTCCCTCATAATTTTTGAATTCACGTAATTAAATATGCCGAACCCCCCCAAGTTCCTTTCCCCTTCCTCCCTTTTCTCCTTCCCTTTCTCTCTCTGTCCTTCCTTCCTTTTCTCCTTCCTTCCTTCCTCCCTTCCTTTTCTCCTTCCCTCCTTCTCCTTCCTTCCTTCCTTCCTCTGCTGTCCCCATATTCCTTTCCCTCATAATTTTCGAATTCACGTAATTAAATATGCCGAACCCCCCCAAGTTCCTTTCCCCTTCCTCCCTTTTCTCCTTCCCTTTCTCTCTCTGTCCTTCCTTCCTTTTCTTCTTCCTTCCTTCCTCCCTTCCTCCTTCCCTCTTCTCCTTCCCTTTCTCTCTCTCCTCCCTTCCTTTTCTCCTTCCCTCCTTCTCCTTCCTTCCTTCCTTCCTCTGCTGTCCCCATATTCCTTTCCCTCATAATTTTTGAATTCACGTAATTAAATATGCCGAACCCCCCCAAGTTCCTTTCCCCTTCCTCCCTTTTCTCCTTCCCTTTCTCTCTCTGTCCTTCCTTCCTTTTCTCCTTCCTTCCTTCCTCCCTTCCTTTTCTCCTTCCCTCCTTCTCCTTCCTTCCTTCCTTCCTCTGCTGTCCCCATATTCCTTTCCCTCATAATTTTTGAATTCACGTAATTAAATATGCCGAACCCCCCCAAGTTCCTTTCCCCTTCCTCCCTTTTCTCCTTCCCTTTCTCTCTCTGTCCTTCCTTCCTTTTCTCCTTCCTTCCTTCCTCCCTTCCTTTTCTCCTTCCCTCCTTCTCCTTCCTTCCTTCCTTCCTCTGCTGTCCCCATATTCCTTTCCCTCATAATTTTCGAATTCACGTAATTAAATATGCCGAACCCCCCACCTCCCCAAGTTCCTTTCCCCTTCCTCCCTTTTCTCCTTCCCTTTCTCTCTCTGTCCTTCCTTCCTTTTCTTCTTCCTTCCTTCCTCCCTTCCTCCTTCCCTCTTCTCCTTCCCTTTCTCTCTCTCCTCCCTTTTCTCCATCCCTCCTTCTCTTACCTTCCCTCCGTCCTTCCTTTCTTCCTTCCTCTGCTGTCCCCATATTCCTTTCCCTCATAATTTTCGAATTCACGTAATTAAATATGCCGAACCCCCCCCAACCCCCCCAAGTTCCTTTCACCTCCTCACATCTCCCCCCCCACCTCTTTCCTCACAGCCCTTCGTTTGGCTTTGGGTGCTTTTTTCGGCCTGCTTCTTTTCCTGCAGGCCAGTTAAACTTCATCTGAGCCATTTTGGGGGGGACACGGCTTAACTCCGGCCCTCTCACCCCTTGGAAAGAGGAGCCGATGATAAGCAAAGAGAGACGCCTTCCTTTCAGGCGGAGGAAAAACTTTCCCCGCAAACAATCTGTGGGAACTGTCTCCGTGCTGGGCAGGCAATTCTTGTCTTTGTAAGATGCTTTTCTGTCCCCAATTCTGAAGCCATCGCTATTCTACCCTTTGCAGTTCTTCTCCTCTTTTTTTCAGCCTTTTCTCCCCATTTTCTCTCCCCTCCCCCTTTTTTCCACCCTGCCTCTCATTTTCTTTTTTCGACCCGTGATGCAATGCCACAACTATCAGTACCCTACACAGTTGTTTGTCCGAGAGCAGGTGCCCGCTGTTAAAAAGTTGTTGGGTTTTTTTTTTTTAAGTTCTTTTAGCTTGACTCAGAAACTGGTGCTCTGTGCAAAACTATCTTTCTTTTCTCTCTCTCTCTCTCTCTCTCTTTCTCTTAAGTTCAGGGACCGAGCAACTGAATTTTAGGAACAGTTGCTGGGTTTCTTCTCAAAAGAAGGCAACAGTTGTGCGAGGAGAGACACACCGAGACAACTGCAGATTCCCCCCCCCTCTCTCTTTCTCTCTTTCTCTCTCTCTCTCTCTCTCTTCCTCCCTCTCTCTCTTTCTCTCTCCCTCTCTCTCTCTTCCTCCCTCTCTCTCTCTCTCTCCCTCTCTCTCTCTCTCTTCGTCTCTTTCCGTCTTCCTCTCTCTCCCTTCCTCTCTCTCTCGCTCTCTTCCCCTCTCTCTCCCTCTCTCTCTCCCCCTTTCTCTCTCTTCATCTCTCTCCCTCCCTCTCTTCCTCTCTCTCTCCCTCTCTCTCTCTCCCTCTCCCTCCCTCTCCTTCCCTCTCTCTCTCCCACTCTCTCTCCCTCTCTCTATCTTCATCTCACTCCCTCTCCTTCCCTCTCTCTCCCCCTCTCTCTCCCTCTATCTTCTCACTCACTCACTCTCTCTCTCTCCCTTTCTCTCTCCCTCCCTCCCTCTCTCTTCCTCTCCCTCCCTCTCTCTCCCTCTCTTTCTTCCTCTCCCTCCCTCTTTCTCTCTTCCTCTCTCTCTCCCTCTCTCTCTCTCCCCCTCTCTTTCCCTCTCTCTCTCCCCCTTTCTCTCTCTTCATCTCTCTCCCTCCCTCTCTTCCTCTCTCTCTCCCTCTCTCTCTCTCCCTCTCCCTCCCTCTCCTTCCCTCTCTCTCTCCCACTCTCTCTCCCTCTCTCTATCTTCATCTCACTCCCTCTCCTTCCCTCTCTCTCTCCCCCTCTCTCTCCCTCTATCTTCTCACTCACTCACTCTCTCTCTCTCCCTTTCTCTCTCCCTCCCTCTCTCTTCCTCTCCCTCCCTCTCTCTCCCTCTCTTTCTTCCTCTCCCTCCCTCTTTCTCTCTTCCTCTCTCTCTCCCTCTCTCTCTCTTCCCCTCTCTTTCCCTCTCTCTATCTTCATCTCACTCCCTCTCTCTCTCCCCCCCCTCTCTCTTCCTCTCTCTTTCTCTCTCCCTCTCTTTTCAAAGCTCCAGGAAGGGCATTTGAAGGCGACTGCCGCTTCTGCATCCCCTGTCACAGCTGGTCTGCCAGGTCGGCTGTGTCATTGCTGCCTTTCAAACTTGGTGTGTACATTGGCCTGTAGGATTTGCTTCGCCTAAAAGAACCTCGAAGGGAAGGGTGTGGATATCGGCGCAACCAGCTCAGCTCGAGATAAAACTGTTAGAAAAGTACCCGGGTCTCCCCAGATTTGTGATCCTACGTGTAAGACAACCGAAGTCTTTCTCTTGGGTTAAAAGAAGCGTTAACTCCTGTTCCTTCTTTGACCGTAACGTTTTAAGGATTGCAATTTGATTTTGATTTTTTTTTTAATGATATGAAGCTGGTTTTGGGGATTCTTACAGATTAATAGAGTGGGAAGGGACCTTGTAGGTCATCTAGTCCAACCCCCTTCCCCCCAAGCAGGAGACTCTACACCATTTCTGACAGATGGCAGTCCAGTCTCTTCTCGAAAGCCTCCAGTGATGAAGCTCCCACAACTTCCGAAGGCAACTTCTCTTCCGTTGGTTGATTGGTCTCACTGTCAGAAAATTCCTCCTTATTTCCAGCTTGAATCTCTCCTTGTTCAGTTTCCATCCATTATTATTCCTTGTCCGGCCTTCGGGTAGAACCAGTCAAAAGTTAGTTAGCATTTTAAGAGTCATTTTACTACGGGTAAATCTTCTTTATGTCCACAATTGAACCCAGATTTCCCATTGCTAAGCAGTCATTAAGGGAGTTCTTGCTCCATTTTACGACCTTTTCTGCCACCGTCATTAAGTGAATCGCCGCAGAACTTTGTTCAATCAACTGGGCGGTCGTTAAACGAATCTGGCTTTGCTGGTAGGAAGCCAGCTGAGAAAGATTTACGAATGGCGATCACCACGACGACAGTGCAGCCGTCATAAAAGCGTGCCAATGGCCACGTGCCCGAATTTTGATAACGTGACGTATTGAGATATGCCATTGGGGTTGCGAGTGTGAAAATGGGGTCATAAACTCCCTTTCAGTGCCGTTGTAACTTTGAACAGTCACTAAACGAACGGTTGTAACTTGAGGACTACTTGTATAGAACGTCAGAGGTTGGGGACAGCCAGAAATCAATTGCCTTTTGGGCCCAGATTGCTGCTGGGAGCAAACCATAAGAGTTACCATGTTTCCCCAAAAATAAGACTGGGTGTTATATCAATCTTTGCTCCAAAAGACGCATTAGGGCTTATTTTCTGGTTAGGTCTTATTTTGGGGAAAATACGGTACTAAATGCACCCATCTGGCTGACAATCTTAACTGGGGCTTATTTTGGGGGTAGGGCTTATATTACGAGCATCCTGAAAAATCATGCTAGGACTTATTTTCTGGTTAGGTCTTATTTTGGGGAAAATACGGTACTAAATGCACACATCTGGCTGACAATCTTAACTGGGGCTTATTTTCTTTTTTTCTCTTTCTCTTTCTCTCTTTCCCTCTTTCTCTTTATCTTTTCCTCTCTCTCTCCCTTCTCCTCCTCCTCTTTCTCCACTCTCTCTTTCTTTCTCTTTTTCTCTCTTTTTCTCTCTTTCTTTCTCTCTCCCTCTTTCTCTCTCTCTCTCCTTCTCTTTCCCTCTTTCTCTCTTTCTCTTTCTTTCTCTCTCTCTCTCTCTTTCCCTCTCTCTTTCTCTTTCTCTCTTTCTCCCTCCCTCCCTCTCTCTCTTTCTCTCATTTTCCAGATATTGCTAAATCCTTCGGGAGTTCTATTTCAGAACCACAGGTTCTTCTTTACCTCGGCTCCAGCCATTTGACTTTGTACCCCTTTGGGGAAATTTTGTGCTGACTTTCCTTGTTCTCCGAATGCACGGGGGAAAAGAAGTTACGAACACCGGAAACTCCCTGTTGCCCATTCACCCTGCCCATACCCACCCCCACCCCCCAAAAAAAGACTTCTGAAACATTCCCAAGAGAATTGGAAAGCGATAGCTATCCTCCCGACATATCAAGCCTAGGAAATGTTTGATTGCAAACAAGACGAGTGGAAAGGGCTTCCCTTCCCATTGGCCGTCCTATCTCTGCTTCCCATCAGAAAGGCTCTTCCATCCAGCAGTTACTCTCATTGATCCCTCGCCACAGACAGTGACTTCAGCGTAAGCTGCCAAGTAGGGCAGATCAATACGAGTCTTGAGATGGGGAAGCTGGTTGGCAGCTGTTTTTGTCCCCAGTCTCACTCTTCCCTCTTCCCTCCCCCACCTCCCTGGGCTCCCCTCCCTCCCTCCCCTCCGCCACCGAGGAGTGCGAAGGCAGCAACCGAGGTGGAATTTCTCAGGCCATCATGAGAATGTTTGACACAACATTCGGATCGGCCGCCTGACCTAGGTGGCTCAGTGGCTAAGACACAGAGCTTGTCGATCAGAAAAGTCGGGCAGTTCGGCGGTTCGAATCCCTAGTACAGGTCTCCTCCGTGAGCAGGAGGAGATGACCTCCAAGGTCCCTTCCAACTCTTAAACTGTTATTCAGGGGTGAAATCTACTTACTTTCCCTACCGGTTCGGAAGTGCACATGCCGCGTAGAGGGTAAAAAACAGGTTACTTCCTGGTTAAAACCAGGAAGTAACGACGACTGGGCGGGTGGGCGGAGCCTCGAGCTGCCATCGCTACAGGTTCTCCGAACCTCCGGCCGTCATCGCTACCGGTTCTCCCAACCACCGGCCATCGTTGCTACTGATTCGGCCAAACCGGGCTGAACCGGGAGCATTTTACCCCTGCTGTTACTGATTCTCTCTGCCAGTGCAAATGGTTAAGGCACCGATAGCATTTGCTAAAGGCCAAAGAGGACATTTTTGAGCACTTTCCAAAGCCTCCCTTTGGGAAACGGGAGATTGAGGATTAAAAACAAACAAACAAACCAAAAAACAACCCCACGATTGTGTCAACTTCCTCTTTTTTTCCAAATGTGTATAAAAATTGTTGGTTTTGCGGGGAAAAAAAAGATCTTGCACCAATTCCCTCTGACTGGCAATGAGGAGCATTTACTCCGAGGCGCTCGGCGGAATGACTGCTCCTGGCACAGGCCTGCAATGTGCTTTTCATGAAAAGAAGCAGTGGTGAAATTCATTTTTTTTTTTTACTACCGGTTCTGTGGGCGTGGCTTGGTGAGCATGGCAGGGGAAGGATAGTGCAAAATCTCCATTCCCTCCCCACTTCTGGGGGAAGGATACTGCAAAATCCCCATTCCCTCCCCACTCCTGGGGGAAGAATACTGCAAAATCCCCATTCCCACCCCACTCCTGGGGGAAGGATACTGCAAAATCCCCATTCCCTCCCCACTCCTGGGGGGAAGGATACTGCAAAATCCCCATTCCCTCCCCACTTCTGGGGGAAGGATACTGCAAAATCCCCATTCCCTCCCCACTCCTGGGGGAAGGATACTGCAAAATCCCCATTCCCACCCCACTCCTGGGGGAAGGATATTGCAAAATCCCCATTCCCACCCCAGTCTGGGACCAGCCAGAGGTGGTATTTGCCGGTTCTCCGAACTACTCAAAATCTCCGCTACCGGTTCGCCAGAACCTGCTGGATTTCACCCCTGAAAAGAAGGAGAAGACGCGTTAGCAAGCGTTCCAATATTTGAGGGGTCTCCTACAAAGACGAGGGGATCCAATTTATTTTCCAAAGCCACAAAACAATGGATGGAAACTAAACTAAGGAGAAACTTCCTAATTTCTGAGAGCAATCAACCGATGGAATAACTGGCCTCCAGAAGTCGCGGATGCTCCAACACTGGAAGTTTTTAAGAAGATGTTTGGATAACCATTTTGTCTGAAGGGGTGTAGGGTTTCCTGCCTAAGCAGGGGGCTGGACTAGAAGACCTCCGAGGTCCCTTCCCACTCGTTATTCTATCTTCTGTGAAATTGACCAGGGTTGAATTGATCTCCCTTTCTCTCTTTCGCAAGGCAAGGACCGAAAGTGCCCCGAGCTCAGCATTTTTTTATTTTTTTTTTTTACACAGTCTCAAATGACCTTGGAGACATTTTGCAGCGGTCCTCTGTGGATCCTTCCTAGAGCGGGTGATCTGTTGCTCTCCTCGGATAAGCAAAGGTCTTCAGGGCCTCCCGCAAACTTCAGGGAATCCTCTGGGAATACCCCCTTGGAACAACTCTCCCCTTCCCCCAGGGATCAGAAAAGGCTTGGATCTTGGAGGGATTTCCCCTCCACCCCCAAGGCTTCCGGTTTTTGCAGCTGTGTTTCGGGGTGGGGGTGGGGGGTGGGGGGGCACGTGCCTGATTTCCTGGAGGAGACGGAGCAGGAGTTTTGCAGAGCTGATCTTGTTGCTGATCAGGAATGATCGGATTCTGATCAGCCTTTGTTCTCCTTTCAATCAGGGTCTCTCTCATTCTCCTTTTTCTCTCTCTCTTTCTCTCTTCCTTTCTTTCTCTTTCTCTCTTCCTTTCTCTTCCTTTCTCTCTCTTCCCTTCTCTTTCTCTCTCTCTCTCTCTCTTTCTTTCTCTCTCTCTCTTCCTTTCTCTCTATCACTTTCTTTTTCTCTCTCTTTCTCTCTTTCCTCTTTCTCTCTTCCTTTCTCTTTCTCTCTCTCCTCTTCTCTTTCTCTTTCTTTCTCCCTTCCTTTCTCTTTCTCTTTTCCTTTCTCTTTCTTTCTCTCTCTCCCCTTTCTCTCTCTCTCTTTCTCTCTCTCTTTCTTTCTCTTTTTCTCTTTCTCTCTGTCTTTTTCTTTCTCTCTCTTTCTCTCTCTCTCTTTCTTCTTTCGTTCTCCCTTCCTTCCTTTCTCTTTCTCTCTCTCTTTCTCTCTCTTTCCCTTTCTCTTTTTCTCTCTCTCTCTCTCTCTCTCTCTCCCTTCCTTTCCTTCTCTTTCTTTCTTCCTTTCTCTTTCTTTCTCTCTCTTTATTTTTCTCTTTCTCTCTATCTCTTTCTATCTCTCTTCCCTTCTCTTTCTTTCTTTCTTTCTCTCTTTCTCCCTTCCTTCCTTTCTCTTTCTTTCTTTCTTTCTTTCTTTCTTTCTTTCTTTCTCTCTTTCTCTTTTTTCTTTCTCTCTCTTTCTTTCCCTCTCTTTCCCTCTCTCTCTCTTTCTCTTTCTCTCTTGCTTTTTCTCTTTCCCTCTCTTTCTCTCTCTCTCTTTTTCTTCCTCTCTCCCTCCCTCCCTCCCCCCCATTAACCTGTTAGCCACCCTCAGCCTGCAAGCAGGTGTTGTGCTCTCTCTGCAGTAAAAGTTAATGAAATGAGTATTTCGGGATGGGGGGGTGGCAAGAGCAGCCTACTACACCCTCGGGCCCAGGGCTTATTAATGGTGACCCGCCATTAAGAGACGAAAGTGCTAACCTGGTCATATTTAGCATCTTCAAACAGCATCCCTGTGGCCTCCGCCAGCAATATCCGCTCCTGCCTTCTTCGCCTCAGCTCTGGGCCAGCAGGAGCTGACTCTGGGCTTTTCTGTACTACAATGACCCTGTCGAGCAGGTCCGAAGGGTCTCGGAGCTGCTGCTGCTGCTCCTGTCCCCTCCCTCCCTCCCTCCCTCCCTCCCTGCTGCTACCCTCATTTTTGCTCCGAAGTTACTTTATTAATACCAAGACCCAGCGGAGGATTGTCTTCTGGATCTCAGGGCAGGGAGGTTTCTATGCCGGGCAGTTCCAAGCCACCCAGTATTTGGCTTTTATTTATACCGCAAACCCTTCCTGGGCTCCAAGGCCCGGAGAAGCTGAAGCTATGGTGGGTTGCTACCGGTTCGGGCTAACCGGTAATAGCGGCGGCGGGAGGCTCCGCCCCACCCGCCCGGACGTCGTCAAATACGATCTGCGCATGCGCAGAAGTTTCTCTTCTCTTCTTTCTTTTTCTCTTTCTCTGTTTCTCTCTCTCTCTCCCTCCTTTTCTTTCTCTCTTTCTCTTTCTTCTTTCTCTCTTGCTTTCTCTTGCTTTCTCTCTTTCTTTCTCTCTCTCCCTCTCTTTCCCCCTTTTTCTCTTTCTCTTTTTCTTTCTTTCCCTCTTTCTTTCTCTTTCTCTCTCTCTCTCTTTCCCTCTCTTTCCCTTTTTCTCTCCTTTTCTTTCTCTTTCTCTCTTTCCCTCTCTCTTTTTCTCTTTCTCTCTCTTTCCCTCTCTTTTCCTTTTTCTCTCCTTTTCTTTCTCTTTCTCTTTCTTCTTTCTCTCTGTCTTTTTCTCTTCCTTTCTCTTTTTTCTCTCTCTTTCTCTCTTTCCCTCCCTTTCCCCCTTTTTTCTTTCTCTTTCTTTCTTTCTCTCTTTCCCCCTTTCTTTCTCTTTCTCTCTTTCTGTTTCTCTCTTTCCCTCTCTTTCCCTTTTTCCTCCTTTTCTTTCTCTTTCTTTCCCTCTTTCTTTCTCTTTCTCTCTTTCTCTCTCTCTCTCTTTCCCTTTTTCTCTCCTTTTCTTTCTCTCTTTCTCTTTCTTCTTTCTCTCTCTCTTTTTCTCTTCCGCTCTTCCTTTCCCTTTCTTTCTTTCTCTCTTTCTCTCTCCCTCTCTTTCTCTCCCCCCCCCCATTAACCTGTTAGCCACCTCAACCGGTAGCCAAGGTAAGTGAAACCCCCCCCCCCCTGAGTTGAAGGCGCAGAGAATTAAACACCTTCTGGGACAGTTGCAGCTCTAAGGAGGCCACGGGCTCCTTCCGGCTACCCACTGGCAGGAGCGCAGTTCTGTGGCTTTGCCCTTCCCAACGGGCCAAGGCTCAGGGCCGGTGGGGGGAGTGATCAAGTCCCGGCACCCGGGCTTCCCGTTTGGCAATGCCGCCGGGCACAGCCCGATAAGGCCGGGTGCTCCTGTGTGCTGTGAGGCAGGCACTCCGAAGCCCGTGTGCCAGAACAGTGGCTGCTGCTGCTGCTGCTTTCGAAGCAGAGCAGTTCCCTCTCTGACATACTCTCTCGCAGTCCTTTTGGCTGCCTGCCCCGCTTGATCTGCAGCCAGGCCTCATTGCAAATCTCCATATCCTGTTAGAAATCCTTCATCAGCTGGAGATGGCTTTCGATGGCAGGTAGGGAGGCAGGAAGGAGGGGGAAACCAGGTCCTCTACCTCCCACACTGACCACCCCCCCCTCCCCGGTTATAACTTCGGTTGGTGGAAAAAGACCCAAGTTAAACGTTTCCGGTGAACAAATTGGGGAATTTTTCCTACATAGGTATTTGGGCTGTTGAGCTTTATGGTAAATATTCAGGCTGCGGGGTGGGGGTGGGAGCCATCCGGAGACTACCACCTCCACCTCCTCCTCCTTCCTCTTCCTCTTCCTCCCCCTCTTCCTCCTCCTTCTCCTTCTCCTTCTCCTTCCTTTAGCAAAAAACACAAACGGGCCGCATGATTGACAGGCATAATTCAAGGAACTCTATAGGAGATCGATCACCAAACCGGTGGTCCGTGAGAAAATTTTGGTGGTCCGTAGAAAGATTATTTGCATTTTTTAAAATATTGCACTAAATGCTATTTATCTTTTTTTTAAAAATTCATATTAGTGGTCTGCGGGATTTAAAATTATGAATTTAGTGGTCCCTGAGGTCTGAAAGGTTGGTGACCCCTGTTATAGGATACGGCTACGTTTTCTGCTTTGGAGAACTCCCAGAACAGGGCTCTGCAACCTTAAACACTCAAAAGAGCCATTTGGACTTGTTTCCCACAGAAAAGAAAACACCGGGAGCCACAAAACTCTTCTCGTGCCTGACTATTTCATGAGCGGCCACAAAACTAGCCTATGTAGTCGAATTAAACGTTCTGTTTTCTTCTGAAACTTTTCATTTCTTGGATTTATCCATGATTGGTCTACGGGGGCTTGAAAAGCTCAATAAATGGCGTGCTGGCGGGTGTCGCACATTGGCGGTTGTGACGCATATTTTGAGAGACAGGGAGCCGCAGCAGAGGGGCAAAAGAGCCACATGCAGCTCCAGAGTCGCAGGTTGCTGACCCCTGTCCCAGAATGTTCCTCTTTTTGCATTGGTGCAAATCCCGTTCGGAGGAGTGGTTATCGGGGGTGTTTAATCTGGCTTTGAATGGCTCGAGGCAATAAGGCGTGTGGTATAAAGTCCATTTTTTTTTCATTTGATTTATATGCCTCCCTTCTCCGGAGACTCAGGGCGACTTACAATGCGTTAAGCAATAGCCTTCCTACTTTTGTATATTTTATACAAAGTCAGCTTATTGCCCCCACAAACTGGGTCCTCATTTAACCTACCTTAGAAAGGATGGAAGGCTGAGTCGACCTTGAGCCTGGCGAGATTTGAGCCTGCAGTAATTGCAGGCAGCTGGTCTTAATAACAGGGTGCCTTAGACCACTGTACTACCAAGGCTGTTGGTTTCCTATATCTTTTTTTTCCGTTCGGAGCTGGAGAAGCCAACCCAAAGGCACGAGTCCTTTTGCCCAGCCCTTGTCCCAGGATTATGGGCCTGGTTCAAATCAGTCTGTCCTAGTTGGGGTGGAGGGGTGTCACCGAACAAATGGCCACCTCAATTTTCTCGGCCTTCCCAAGGGACTCAGTCTTGCGGAAAGTTTCCCGCGCGCGTGTGAACCGGTCTGAGGCCTTGTTGGCGTGCCGTCGAGCGGAGGAGAAGAGTTAACGCAATGACCAGACCTTCCTGGACTGGTCCTTCCCGCCTTCTCCCACAGCTACTGTTTGTCGCTGGGATGAGTAACGCTGATGGGTCTGAACAGCTCCAGCCAGGCGACAAGGGAAAAAAATAACAAGCTCTCCCCGTCAGGCCCAGCGACGGCCCCCGTTGCTATTTAAGGAGAGCCTGGTGGATTTAAGGCTAGCTGGGCTCTATTGTCACGGCCTCTCGGAACATTAGGGACGGGAATGCGGTGGGTGGGTCCCTGTGGGAGAAGTGGGGAGGGGGGAATGGGCCGTGGACAAGCTGGGTTCAACTGGTCCTGACAAGCCAGCAGGTCCAAAGGAAAAAAAAATGAGGCAAGTGAGACCACCGCCAGTTTTGGGAGAAGGCATCCCCCTCCCCCTCCGCCGCCTCCTGATGTTACCTAGTTGGGTCATGAAACGTCTGCAAGAAAATCACCAACCTCAGAGAACACCAAGGACCCCAGAGTCGTCCTTCTCCTCCTTCTCCTTCTCCTTCTCCTTCTCCTTCTCCTTCTCCTTCTCCTTCTCCTTCTCCTTCTCCTCCTCCTCCTCCTCCTCCTTCTCCTTCTCTTCCTCCTTTTCCTCCTCCTCCTCCTCCTCCTCCTTCTCCTCCTCTTCCTTTTCCTCCTTCTCCTTCTCCTCCTCCTCCTTCTCCTCCTCCTTTTCCTTCTCCTTCTCCTCCTCCTCTTCCTTCTCCTCCTCCTCTTCCTCCTCCTCCTTCTCCTCCTCCTTTTCCTCCTTCTCCTTCTTCGCCTCCTCCTCCTCCTTCCAACTCTATTATTCTATATTCTATTACTTCTCCTTCTCCTCCTCCTCCTCCTCCTCTTCCTTCTCCCTCTCCTTTTTCTCCTCCTCCTCCTCCTCCTCCTCCTTCTTCTCCTTCTCCTTCTCCTCCTCCTCTTCCTCCTCCTCCTTCTCCTCCTCCTTTTCCTTTTCCTCCTCCTCCTTCTTCGCCTCCTCTTCCTCCTTCCAACTCTATTATTCTATATTCTATTACTTCTCCTTCTCCTCCTTCTCCTCCTCCTCCTCCTCCTCTTCCTTCTCCCTCTCCTCCTCCTCCTCCTCCTCCTCCTCCTCTTCCTTCTCCCTCTCCTCCTCCTCCTCCTCCTCCTCCTCCTCCTCCTCCTTCCAACTCTTATTCTATATTCTATTCCTTCTCCCCCTCCTCCTCCTGATGCTACATAGTTGGGTCATGAAATGTCTGTAAGAAAATCACCAACCTCAACACTAAGGACTCCAAAGTCCTCCTCCTCCTCCTCCTCCTCCTCTCAACTTTTCTCTTCTCACGGAAGGTTTGCATCATATCCCTACTGTTCGTTTATCAGTCATTTCAGAAGAAGAGAAAACAAACAAACAAAAATTTGACATTGTTGGTGAACTCTCTTGTGACGGGGCAGCCACAAGCTTTGATTTGAGAAGCGACGATCGGCGTTATATTCTCTCCTCGCTTCGTTTCCATCCATTTGCTTCTTGTCCCGTCCTCGGGTGCTTTGGAGAATAGGACAACCCTCTCTCCTTTGTAGGAGCCCCCTCAAATACTGGAAGATGCTATCATGCCATAAGTCCTTCTTTTCATTAGACTAGACATACAGGATTCCTGTCTTCCTCCCTCTTCTCCCAACATGCCCAAAGTGACACGGGAGAGGTGTGTTATGGTGTATGTTGATCTCATTTTGACGCTTCCAGTCCAGCACCATTAGACGTTAATTTTATATTGCTTTAAATTCCTATCGGTCAGTTTTGTCCTGGCCCATAGGTCCCTCTCTTGATAGAAATGTCTCCCATCCAATGGAGTTGGTGTGACATTTTTTATTGCTGCAGTGTTTAACAGTGGCTGGTTAGCTTTCTCCTTACCCCATAACTCAGCAGGTACATCTGGAGCCAGATTTCACTGCTTCTTCACACCGGCTGCAGAAATTGATTGATCTGGGCCTTTCCAGAGGCAGACTACCTTCCCCCCCTCTCTCTCTCCCCCCTAGCCCCCTCCCCACCGACCCCCATCCTACAAGTGTCTTCGAGCTTCACCTGTCAGTGGGGGTGAAGTGAAGTGAGACAGCAGTAAGGCTTTAATCTTCATGATAGCGCCGACGTTAATTTAATCTTCCTGGATATTTCAGCAAAAAAAAATAATGTTTTAATAATGTAAGTGGACGGGGGGTACGGCCCCCACCAAGGAGGCTTGTGTATCGGGAGGGACGAAAGTTGCTAAAGTGGTAGATTTATCTAAAGGGAGGCTTGTCTCGAAGTTTGACCCCAGCTGAGGAGAAACTCCATCATCTTACCGTGACAGTTTGGGCTTCCTTCTCTCCAGATTTGTCAACACAATGTTCAGCATTTCTAAAGCCCTCTCAAGCATCTTCTCGGACATCCCTCTGACTAATAACTGTCACAACAATCTTTTAAGGTAACTTAATTTGCTATTGTCGCCCAAACACCGACGGAAGGACCGAAGTTTTAATTGGAGTTTTAAATCTGTCCGGGCCAAACTATTTAATTCGATTTTATCTGTGCTTTTTAAATTTTGTACATATGTATTTTATTGTTGGCGGTTCACTGCCCTGAGTCCTTCGGGAGTAGGACGGTATATAAATCAAATAAAAGTAAAAATAAAGTAAAGAAGTTGGAAGAAAGAAGCCCCTTGAACAAGGGTGAAATCCAGCAGGTTCTGACAGGTTCTGAAGAACCGGAAGCGGAAATTTTGAGTAGTTCAGAGAACCAGCAAATACCACCTCTGGCTGGCCCCAGAGTGGGGTGGGAATGGAGATTTTGCAGTATCTTTCCCCCTGGAGTAGGGAGCGAACGGGGATTTTGCAGCATCCTTCCCCCAAGAGTGGGGAGGGAATGGGGATTTTGTAGTATCCTTCCCCTGGAGTGGGAGGGAATGGGGATTTTGCAGCATCCTTCCCCTGGAGTGGGGTGGGAATGGGGATTTTGCAGTATCCTTCCTCTGGAGTGGGGAGGGAATGGGGATTTTGCAGTATCCCTCCTCTGGAGTGGGGAGGGAACGGGGATTTTGCAGTATCTTTCCCCTGGAGTGGGGTGGGAATGGGGATTTTGGAGTATCCTTCCCCTGGAGTGGGGTGGGAATGGGGATTTTGCAGTATCCTTCTCCTGGAGTGGGGTGGGAAGGGAGATTTTTGCAGTATCCTTCCCCAGGAGTGGGAAGGGAATGGAGATTTTGCAGTATCCTTCCTCTGGAGTGGGGTGGGAATGGAGATTTTGCAGTATCCTTCCCCTGCCACGCCCACCAAGCCACGCCCACAGAACCGGTAGTAAAAAAAAATATTGGATTTCCCCACTGCCATAGGGCCACCTAACCACGGAAGCCAGTCTCTTTTTCTGTATGGAAATGAAGAATTTAGGCTAATGGAGCTCAAGCATCTCTAATTTTGCGATGGCAGGAGGATTTTGATTGAAAGTAATTAAGCAAGCTAGCTGTAAAATTAATTAAAGCAAAAGGGGGGAATTTTTTATTGGATTGGATAGCGATATAGCGGCTGTCAAACGGGGGACGGATGGGGGTGACCTGGATTCGTTGGCCTCCCCTCCCTCCCGCTCGGGACGTTTATGTCACTGTAATCTCCTTACAGCGGCTGGTGCGCATTTGTTTGAAATAATCAAGGAAATATGGTCAGAAATTGTCAGCTTTCAGATCTAATTTACCTGACAGCCTTGTGCAGGACAGAATGACTGTGTGTGCGTGTGCGTGTGCGAGGGAGCGAGCAAGCCAGCAGTGAACTCACACGCTCGTGAATCCGTTGCTCGCCTCCAATTGCAGAGGGCATCTCTGTTTTTGCCCCCTCCCTCCCTCTTTCCCCCTGTTGTGCATTTTCAGTCTCCCCCGACACACACACACACACACCTCTCCAAGGAGAGGGAGAAAGCTACCAAGCAAAGCATTTGCCCGTTTTCAGGATAGGGCCGGTTCGTCGGCCTTCTCTATCGCTATCTCTCTCCCTCCCTCCCTCTCTCCTCTCTCTTTCTCTTTCTCTTTCTTTCTCTTTCTTTCCCTCCCTCTCCCTCCCTCCCTCCCCCCTCTCTTTTTCTTTCTCTCTCTCTCTCGCTCTCTTGCTTTCTCTTCTCTCTCCCCCTCTCTCTTTCTCTCTTTCTCCCCCTCCCCCTCTCTTTCTCTCTGTCTTTTTCTCCCTCCTTCTCTCTCTCCTCTCTCTCTCTTTCTCTTTCTCTTTCTCTCTCTTTCTCTCTCTCTCTTCTCTCTCTCTCCTCTCCCTCTCCCTCTTTCTCTCTTTCTCTCTCTCTCCCTCCCCCCTCTCTCTTTCTCTCTTTCCCTCCCTCTCTTTCTCTTTCTCTCTCTCTTCCCCTCTCTCTTTCTCTCTCTCTCCCTCTCCCCCTCTCTTTCTCTCTGTCTCTTTTTCTCCCTCCTTCTCTCTTTGTCTCTCTCTCCTCTCTCTCTCTCTCCCTCCCTCCCTCTCTTTTTCTCCTCTCTCTCTCGTTCTCTCTCTCTCTCTCCATCTCTCTCTCCCCCTCTCTCTCTTGGCCCTCACCCTCTCGCCTTTCCATCGTCCAGCTTGGCCCGTCTCCCCTCTCATCCCTGTGCCATAACCAGCTTTAGGGCTTAAGGAATATAGGATTAAGGGAGGTGGCTATAATTCCGTATTCCAGATGGTTGACAACAGCTAAATCCACAAAGCACAAAATACCTCCGTTTTAAAAATACTCCTAAATTAGTTCCTTTTTTTCTCTCTCGTTCCGAGCTCTCTCTAAGGTAAAGGTAAAGGTTCCCCTCGCACATATGTGCTAGTTGTTCCTGACTCTAGGGGGCGGTGCTCATCTCTGTTTCAAAGCCAAAGAGCCAGCGCTGTCCGAAGACGTCTCCGTGGTCATGTGGCCGGCAGGACTCAACGCCAAAGGCGCACGGAACGCCGTTACCTTCCCACCAAAGGTGGTCCCTATTTTTCTACTTGCACTTTTTTTTACGTGGTTTCGAACTGGCAGAAGCTGGGACAAGTAACGGGAACTCACCCCGTTCTGCCGCGCTAGGGATTCGAACCGCTGAACTGCCGACCTTTCGATCGACAAGCTCAGCATCTTAGCCACTGAGCCACTGTGTCCCTAAGCTCTCTCTAGGGGGAAAAAAAAAAAAACACCACCAGAACCACAGAGCTAAGAGTTCCTCCGTCTGTGTCCATCCAAGAATCCTGCTTCCCAAGAATCTCTCTTCCCAATTTATCCGGGAGATCACAGGAGCTTCCATGACCAAGGGCGGGATCCGGTGACGTAGCCAAGTTTCTCTCAGGGATATAACAAGTTCTGGGGAGGCGAAGGGGAAAATCCAGAAATGTCCTTATCAGATTTGCATTGTTAAAGCCAGATGTTGAGCGAGCAAGAGGCTAATTTGAGTCACTGACACATGGCCTGTGATTGATTTGTGTCATTTTATTTCTCTCTCTCTCTCTCTCTTTTTTTTTTAAAGGGATGAGTTGGCCTAATTCTTTTGACTTCTTGGGTTAACCGTTTCGAATTAGAAACCCAGCTATTCTTTCTTACTTCGTGGGTCGTTTGCATATCTTACGCTCGGAGAGTCTCAACTAAGATACTTCTTACCTAGTTGAGTTGTTGAGTTGCCTATGTAGATTTTTTTTTAAAAAAACGTATCTATTATTTGCTTTGGCTTCTTCCACATACGACCTAAAATAGGCCAAACAAGAGATAATCAATAATAAGCAAAGCTGCAGGTAGATTAATCAACTCAGGCGCCAGTTGATCGATCAGTGGAGACCAAAGCAGTTTAAGGATGATGTGGTAGCGATAGGATTTTATATACCATTTCACAATGCTTCGCAGCCCTCTCTAAGCGGTTTACAGAGTCAGCCTATTTCCCCCAGCAATCTGGGTCCTCATTTTACCCACCTCGGAAGGATGGAAGGCTGAGTCAACTTTGAGCCAGGATCGAACTGCTGGCAGTGGGCAGAATTAGCCTGCAGTACTGCATTCTAACCACTGGGAAGGAAGGAAGGAAGGAAGGAAGGAAGGAAGGAAGGAAGGAAGGAAGGAAGATAGCAAATAGCCCTTAGACTTATATACCGCTTCACAGTGTTTTACAGCCCTCTCTAAGCGGTTTACAGAGTCAGCCTGTTGCCCCCAACAATCTGGGTCCTCGTTTTACCCACCGGAGAAGGAGGGGAGGCAGATGATGGGTTCCACCATGACATGAGGTCTTTCTGCCGTTGTTATGGACTTGAACCGCATAGCAGGGCCTGAAAGGACCACACTCCTGGCTGACAGAGAAGCTGTTGTGGGAATCTATAGAGCCTCCTCCTAGCGCAGCATCCTTTTTCCTCTACCTGTCCTAACCAAAAGCCCTGTCAATTGTGAAGCCAACCAGCAACAGGGAGCCACAGCAGAGGGATGAATGAGCCACATGCGGCTCCAGAGCCACAGGTTGCTGACCCCTGCTCTGTTCTGTTCCTGGGCTATTTTTGCTAGTAGGGGCTCACCTCCCCTACTTGCTTCTTAAACCAGGACCCTTTGAGGGTGAATTCAGACTTGAAATAGGAGATTTTGTCTGTGGCCATATTCCTTCTCTTCAACAAGTGATGCTTCTTTCAATAAATCCCCGTTGATCATTGTCTGGGCCAGGGAGTCAGCAACCTTAAGCACTCAGAGAGCCATTTGAACCCGTTTCCCACCAAAAAGAAAACACCGGGAGCCACAAAACTCTTCCCGTGCCTGACTTATTTCTTGAGCGGCCACAAAACTAGCATATATAGTTGAATTAAAGATTCTGTTTTCTTCTGAAACTTTTCTTTTCTTGGATTTATCCATGGCTGGCCTACTGGGGGAGGGTGTGTGTGTCAAAAAGCTTAAGAAATTGCGTGTCAGTGGGTGTCGCACATTGGCAGTTGCGACGCATATTTTGAGTGCAGCAGAGGGATGAAAGAGCCACATGCGGCTCCAGAGCCACGAGTTGCTGACCCCCTGGCCTTGGCCAAAGCTTCGTAATGCTTTTCTGCTGGCTTCATCAAATTACTTTTCCCATCTAAGGACGAAGAGACAAGATTTTGCTGCCTCCCTTCCTGGTTTGCCCTGTCAGACGAACAATCCGGGGTTTAGTGCAAACCATCATCTTGGATGATGACTTCCTCCTGTGTGGCTGATTCACTTAACCCTCTTGCAAAAAGTTTGGGTTTTACTGCAAGTAGGAAATTCGCTATATCTGTTCCAGAAAGAACTATTTATTGTTAGTTAGTTGTTTCCTTTGGAACTAGTTGATCTAAATTTGTTTGCTTTAAGACTCTGCTCACTAATCTCCTGTTTGCATTCCCATGCCACCCCGTTGTTTTTTTGTTTTTTTTTTTGTCCCTGGTCTCTTAGCACAAAGTAGGAACTACCTGTGAAAAAAGTGTAGCACTCCATTAACTAGGTGCCTCCTATAATTTGATTTTTTTTAATACAGTTTTTTTAAAAAAAATTTAAACACACAAACAAACATACAATGCATCTTTTCTGAACAGAATATTGGTTTCAGATTTATACAGATTTTTGTTCATCTTTTAACACAATTTTATATATAAATTTTCACATATCATTTATTCTCTCTAATTCTAAGAAACCAATATTACCCCTCATCTTAACTTCTCATCCTAATATAGTTCATTTTTTCTTTTCCCTCCTTAAAATTTGAACCCCTAAATTTAAATTCATATAACATAACACCATCCCCAATTATTACCTTAAATTCTCTTATTCCAGTCACCAATGATTCTTTTGTCAACTATTCCAAATAATAGATTTCAACAATTAAACATATTCAATAAAAAACCATTTAAGTATCAATCTTACTCCAATACCTCTACATTTACATTCATATAGCATAATACAATTCTCAATTATTTTCTTAAATTTATAACACAATACCATTCCCAATTATTTTCTTAAATTCTTTAGCTCCAATCTCAAATAGTTTTTTCTTTGTCAACTGTTCCAACTAATCGGCTTTGACATTTTTATAACATTTTAATATCATTTTTTATAAAGTTAAATATATCTAATTAATTCATAATCCAATATTATTTCGGCTTCCTCTTCTTATTTAGTTAAATACTATAATTCGTAAACTTCCCACCCATCGTTGGGAATTGCAGTTTCGCTTGGAAGAAAATGAGGAAGCACCAAGTTTTTTTTATTTCTCAGCTTCTGCCCGTCTTTCTCTATCTTGGTCATCGTATAATTTCGACCGAATCTTTTGTTCTACCATTGTTCACTAATAAATAAATGGAATTGATTTTTTTTTTTTTAAAAAATGATTAGCCGCATCTTATTTTTTTCATAGCATTTTCTCTTATTCCTCCACATAACAACAATGCTGTGGAATGGGTTGGGCTGAAATCCTGTTTTTGTTTGGGGAAAATAGATATTTATAGAATGGCGATAAGGTTGTAGGTAATTGCCCACTTTTTTTTCCCAGCAACCCCCACCACACAAGGATATATAGGCAGGAGGCCACAAGGTGACTTATGATGCTTCTTAGCTTTAATGGATTTCTTCAGATCTTGCGAAAGGGACGGGGTGGCTCAGTGGCTAAGACGTTGAGCTTGTCAATCAGAAAGGTTGGCAGTTCGGCGGTTCGAATCCCTAGTGTGCTGTGTAACGGGATGAGCTCCCGTGACTTGTCCCAGCTTCTGCCAACCTAGCAGTTCGAAAGCACGTAAAAAAAAAAATGCAAGTAGAAAAATAGGGACCACCTTTGGTGGGAAGGGAACAGCGTTCCGTGCGCCTTTGGCGTTGAGTCCTGCCGGCCACATGACCACGGAGACGTCTTCGGACAGCGCTGGCTCTTCGGCTTTGAAACGGAGATGAGCACCGCCCCCCTAGAGTCAGGAACGACTAGCACATCTGTGCAAAGGGAACCTTTACCTTTAAGATCTTGCAATCCCATTGTGGTAATTTGGATCTGGTGTTTTTGTTTTGCACCTGTGTTGATTTGCTGCCAGAAAAATAGTCCAAGCTCCTTCCCCTTTCTATGTTCATGTGAATGAAAGATGTGGAGACTCTAGAAAGAGTGTAGAGAAGAGCAACAAAGAGGATTAGGGGACTGGAGGCTAAAACATAGGAAGAACGGTTGCAGGAACTGGGTATGTCTTGTTTAATGGAAAGAAGGACTAAGGGAGACATGATAGCAGTCTTCCAATATTTGAAGGGCTGCCCCAAAGAAGAGGGAATCAAGCTCTTCTCCAAAGCACCTGAGGGCAGGACAAGAAGCAACAGGTGGAAACTAATCAAGGAGAGAAGCAACTTAGAACTAAGGAGAAATTTCCTGACAGTGAGAACAATTAACCAGTGGAACTACTTGCCTCCAGAAGTTGTGAAGGCTCCAACACTGGAAGTTTTTCAGAAGGTATTGGATAACCCTTTGTCTGCAGTGGTGTTGGGTTTCCTACCTAAGCAGGGGGTTGGACTAGAAGACCTCCAAGGTCCCTTCCAACTCTGTTAGTCTGAATGGGTTTTGGGCTCAAAAAGCTGCTGGGGTGCCTTTTGCCCTCTACTCCGCTCTTTCGTTAGGAGATGAGACTTTAGGAGGCTTCCTGGTGGACCCTCCCCTCCATTGGATGCCGTTGACCTATGTGTGAAATGGAAAAAAGGACCCAACTCCCTTTGCCTTACCTAAGCTAGGTAATTATCAAGGATGGATGGAGGGAAGGGAAGGGAAGGGAAGGAAGGAAGGGGAAGGAAGGAAGGAGGGGAGGGAAGGAAGGAAGGAAGGAAGGAGGGAAGGGAAGGGAGGAAGGAAAGAAGGAGGGAAGGAAAGAGGGAAGGGACGGGAGGGAAGGAAGGAAGGAAGGAGGGGAGGGAAAGGAAGGGAAGAGAAGGGAAGGGGAAGGAAGGAAGGAGGGGAGGGGAGGGGGGAGGGAGGGAAGGAAGGAAGGAAGGAAGGGAAGGAAGGAAGGAAGGTCCTTCCAAGGTTTCTCCCCTCCCGATCACGTGGGGCAGGGAATGTGTTTGCAGAAGACAAGGGAAGGTTACTGGATGATCTCCTTTTGCCCTGTCCATAAGGAAAGAGGGTCAGAGGGTCAGCTAAGACCCTCACCTGATCCGGGCCTGGAGCTGCGTAGGTTTCAATCCTGCATAGAATCCTCATGAACAGAAGCTCACGAAAGAAAAAAAAATCTTGCCGTGCTGCCCGCGTTAGGATACCCCGTGGCCAGCTGGTCTCCGGGCCTCTGCTGCGCAGGCGCGCATATCTGTGCATGCAAGTATCCGCGCATGCACTCATTCGCGCCTTTCAGTTTGGGCATGCGTGCGTATGTGCAGTTTGGGCCCTCGGTGTCTAAAACATTCGCCATCGCTGGTATAGGGTCTAGAAGACCTCTGCAGTCCCCTTCCAACTCTTGTTTGTCTCTTACTTAGCTTGGCTTCCCTACGTGCGATATACTCGTGTCCTGCAAATCGTGTTCCTTCCTTCTCGTTTGCTCTGGCCGCTTCTCCTCCCCGGGACAGCACATAAGCTGGCAGCCCTTGTCCTAAGCCCGTGATGGCGAACCTATGGCACACGTGCCACAGGTGGCACGCGGAGCCATATCAGTGGGCCCGCGAGCTCAGCTCTGGCACACATGCGTGCACCAGCCAGTTGATTTTTCGGGCCTTCTGGGCCCACTGGAAGTCAGCAAACAGACCATTTCCAGCCTCCGGAGGGCCTCCAGGGCGGTGAGGAAGGCCATTTTCGTCCTCCCCAGGCTCCTAGAAAGGCTCTGGAGCCTGGGGAGGGTGAAAAACGGGCCTAACCAGGCCCGCTGTGCCATCACATGCCAAAAGCGAGGGAAGTGCGGAGGGGGGGTCACGCACAAATCCACAGGGCGGGGCGCATAGAATTATGGGTGTGGGCACACACATGTGCAACACCCCCCCCCCCCGCCGTGCTCCCCCGCTTTTGGCACACGATGGCAAAAAGGTTAGCCATCACTGTCCTAAGCATTTCACCCCAGGTGAAGGAGAATCGGCTTTCCTCTCTCCCCCCCGCCCTCCCTCCTGCCCCGCCAGCTTTTCCTTCCGCCGTCTTCCCCTCTCTGGCTTTAGTCGCCCGCCTTTTATTTATTTATTTATTTTTCCCTGCCAGCTCAGGGCACCGGGGAGAAAAACAACAACAAAAACAACAACAGTTTTTTGTTTTTTTGCTGGGATTGCCAAAAAACCCTGTGTGTTCTACGACTCCCCAAACATCCCTTTATTTTTATTGTTCTGTTAATTACTGTTTAAACTTTAATAAGTCACTTTGTCAGGCAGGGTGTAGCGGGGCGGCGGGGTGGCAGAGGGAGGTTGTGTGGGGGGGGGAATCCGTGCGGCGTGGTTTCTTTGCAAAAACACTGGGCCCAACGGTGACTCTGGTGTAACATAACCCTTTCTACAATGTGGGAATGTTTAGACTGGAACAGAAACTTGTTATTTTAATGACGGTTAAAGCAAAGAGGGTGTGTTTGTGTGGTGGTGGGGCGGGGGGGAAGCAGATAAAAGAAGGAAATGCCGTTTGATGGGTGAATGGCTCTCTTTTCTCGCTGCGGGCATATTGTCGCCTGGCAAAAGGTGGAGGGTTTTTTTTTTCTCACGTGCCTGGATTTCTCCTGAATGGCGCTCCCTTTCCCCATCCGTGCCATTCCCCCCTTCCCTCCTATTCGTTTCAAGTTTGCATATCGGTCCAGGCAAGGGTGGGCTTCAAAAATTTTAGCAAGGGGTTCTCTGCCTGGTTGCTGAGTGGGCAAGGCCATAGGGGGGGCATGGCCTAGTTGGCCTCTTTGCCCTCCCCGGGCTCCGAAGGCTTTTTTTGAGCCTCTGGGAGGGCGAAAACGGCCTCCCCAGGCTCCGGAGGCCCTCTATAAATGGGTCCATTTCTGGCCTTCCCAAACTTCCGGTAGGCCCGTTTTTTGTCCTCCCCGAGCATCCACGCGCATCCTAGACTTAACTGCATCCAAAACGGGCTGCATGGGGACTCCTGGGAGGGGAGGAGAGAGGTGGGCAGGGCCAGCCAGGAGTGGGATTTGGGGGTTCTCCGAACTGCACAGAATCTTAGCTAGAGGTTCTTGCGAACCCCCAGCGGCCCAGCCCTGAGTCCAGGAGACAGGAAGGTGCCATCTAGTAAAACTGCTAATAGACAAGAAGGATTCAGGAGCGAAACTGAAATTTTCCACCAGGGTTCATGCTCAGATCTGCGCTATCAACGGCCTCCCCTCACAGTTCCCATCCTTTGTGAATTCCAGTTTGCCGTATCTTTTGTCTCTCCCTTGACCTCCCCATCATTTTAAAGTCAATAAGAATAGAGCAGGGAGTCCTCGGTTTACAACTGCAATCGAGCCCAACATTTCTGTCGCTAAGCGGGACATTGGTTCAATGAGTTTTGCCCCTTTTTATGGCCTTCCTTGCTGCACTTATGAAGTGAATCACTGCCGTCGTTAAGTGAGTCACACGGCCGTTAAGCAAATTGGGCTCCCCCTTCGACATCGCTTGGCAGAAGGTCACAAAAGGGGGAATCACGTGACCCACCCACCCCCGGGAACGTTACAACCGTCATAAATATGAGTCCCTTTGCCAAGAGTCTGAATTTTGATCCTGGGACCACGGGGATGCTGCAACGGTCGTAAGGGTGAAAAAATGGTCATAAGTCTCTGTTTTTCAATACCGTCGTAACTTTGAACAGTCACTAAATGAACTGCTGTAAGCCTAGGGCTGCCTGTATGTCTTCACGTGTTTCTTTATTAAATTTCAACACTCTCCATCTTGCCTAAGTGACTTGATTTGCACGCTCTGCTAGGAGATGTGAGTTTTCTGATATTTGTCTTTGTAGTTTTCCAGGCGAAGGAAGCCCCCTGCCCCCCGGTATTCCTTCTGCCCCATGCAGGAACTGTCCCACATTCTAGCCATTCGTCTCTGCCTTTGCCTCCACGGTGTGCCAGTTATCTCCCTTAGATGCTTTTCCCACTGTGAAAAGCATCTCTTACCACCCCCGTGCTGTTTTATGTCATGGCACCACACGCACGATTTTTATCAGGATTCCTGCTTCGGGTTGAATGAGTTGACCGCTAGCCCTTCAGGAGTCAGGCTGACTTTACAAATGAACTGGGTTTGAACCAGGGGTGAAATCCAGCAGGTTCTGACAGGTTCTGGAGAACTGGTAGCAGAAATTATGAGTAGTTCGGAGAACCGGTAGCGGAAATTTTGGGTCGTTCGGAGAACCGGTAGCGGAAATTTTGAGTCGTTCGGAGAACCGGTAGCGGAAATTTTGAGTAGTTCGGAGAACCGGTAGCGGAAATTTTGAGTCGTTCAGAGAACCGGTAGCGGAAATTTTGAGTAGTTCGGAGAACCGGTAGCGGAAATTTTGAGTAGTTTAGAGAACCGGTAGCAGAAATTTTGAGTAGTTCGGAGAACCGGTAGCAGAAATGTTGAGTCGTTCGGAGAACTGGCAAATACTATCTCTGGCTGGTTCCAGAGTGGAGTGGGAATAGAGATTTTGCAATATCCTTCCCCCAGGAGTGGGGTGGAAATGGAGATTTTGCAATATCCTTCCCCTGCCACGCCCACCAAGCCACACCCACAGAACTGGTAGTAAAAAAGTTTGGATTTCACCACTAGTTTGAACTTTGGGGGTCTCTTGCCCTACTCGCCCACCAAGATGCTTTGTGAAGCATCACTCCCTTCCGTGGCATGCAACTACGACTCCGTGTTGATAGTGGAAATATCTAAGACGAAAGACAAGTTGAAGAAGGATTGGATGGAAACCGACCATCCCAACAGTGGTTCCGCTTTAATGCCCGAGCAGTTGTTTTTGGAGCCGTGGTGGCGCAGTGGTTAGAATGCATTTATTGCAGGCTAATTTTGCCCGCTGCCAGCAGTTCGATCCTGACTGGCTCAAGGTCGGCACAGCCTTCTGAGGTCTGTAAAATGAGGACCCAGATTGTTGGGGGCAAGACGCTGATTCGGTAAACTGCTTAGAGAGGGGCTGCAAAGCACTACGGGGTAGTATATACCCTGTTTCCCCGAAAATAAGACCCAACTGGAAAATAAGTCCTATCATGATTTTTCAGGATGCTCGTAATATAAGCCTTACCTCCAAATTAAGCCCCAGTTAAGATTGTCAGACAGACGGATGCATTTAGTACTGTATTTCCCCCAAAATAAGACCTAACCAGAAAATAAGCCCTAATGCGTCTTTTGGAGCAAAAATTAATATAAGACCTGGTCTTATTTTCAGGGTATTTCTTAAGTGCTCTTGCTCTTCTTGTTGTATGAATTGTGTAGCATCTGCGGGAGCTCCATGTCCTACACCCAAGTTGCGTTGGGTCGGGTTTAGCTCTGCCCATAAAGATAGGAAACCAAGTCAGTGGATTTCCGCTCTAGTTCTCCTCCGGTAACCTTTTCTGCCATCTTGGTTTTGCTCCCCGGAGGAGGGGAGTTAAAAGTTATCAAAACAGGGAACTGGGAAATCTCAGAAGCTTTTTTTGCAAGAATGATTTAGAACAGATTTCACAGCCAGAATAGCAGAGGAAAAGTTGGAGATCCTTAGCCTGGACGTAGGAAATCTGGGGATTGTTTAACCCGACTCAGAGGATCTAGTTTGTGGGACGGGGTGGAAGGTTTAATCTCTAGCAGGTAAAATCCTGTTGGAGCAGGCAAAGCTTTTCTGTTACACTTAACTCCCCTCCCCCTTCCTTCCTTCCTTCCTTCCTTCCTTCCTTCCTTCCTTCCCTTCTTTCTTTCTTTCTTTCTTTCTTTCTTTCTTTCTTTCTTTCTTTCTTTCTTTCTTTCTTTCTCTATCTCTATCTCTCTCTCTCTTTTTCTTCCTTTCTCTCTCTATCTTTTCTTTCTCTCTCTCTCTTTCTTTCTGTCTCTCTCATACACACACAGAGAGAGACACAGCGGTTACCACACAAGTAGTCCTCGACTTACCACTACAACTGAGTCCAAAATTATCTGTCGCTAAGTGAGAATTTGTTAAACGAGGTTTTTTGCCCCATTTTGCAAGCTTTCCTTGACACAATTGTTACCTCGCTAACACAGTTGTTACCGTAAGTGAATCTGGCTTCCCTATCAACTTGGCTCGTCGGAACGTCGCAAAAGGGGATCCCACGACCCCCGGGACACTGCAACCCCCGTCATAAATACGAGTTAGTTGGCCAAGCACCTGAATTTGGATCACGAGGCCTCGGGGATGCTGCGATGGTCACCGAGTGTGATAAGCGGTGCTAAGTCATCTTTTTTCAGTGCGGTCGTAACTTCGAACGGTCACTCAGTGAGCTATTGTACGTCGAGGACTACCTGTACCACTGAAAGCCCCCGGGGATCATCGTGTTGGAGGTAAAAAAAAGGACCTCCTCCTTCTGCAATTTTAATTTCGGGGGGGGAATTTTGACCCATTTCTAGATGTCGCGTAGGATGCCCGAATTTTGCGCCTGTCCTGGCTCTGGAAATGACTTTTGTATTTTTTCCGGCTGCCAGGCAGCTCTGGATGCTTTTCCCTGGGCCTGACTGCAGACCTCAGCAAGATGTCCTTCTCCCCACCCACCCACCCACCACGGACCACCCCTCCCTCCCGAACGAAAGGGACAGATGGCATCTGTGGCCAGAGCAGCAGTGAGAATGCCCTCTGCTTTTCAATGAGGGCCTGTCCCTTTTCAGCCCCTCGGGCGGCCGATCTCTCTGCAAAAAATGGATATTGACTGTTCTCTCTCCCTCCCTCCGTCCCTCTCTCTCTCTCTTTCTCTCTCTCTCTCTCTCTCTCCCTCCTCCCTCTCTCTTTCTTTCATTGGCCGGGGGGGTGCTTGTGAAGCTGCCCCGGCAGAGAGAACGGGCTCCCTTTTCTCTTCATCCCTTGCCCATCGGCCAGAGTCCGCTTTCCTCCCCCTATGTCGCCTCCCTTCCCTCCCCGTGGCCTGAGGAAGGGTCACTTTGGACACAGAGCTTTGCTCAAGGATAGAGCCCCCTCCCCTCCCCTCCCCCACCTCCCCTCCCCGGACAAAGGCAAGGAAGCAGAGTATTTAAACAAAAATTGCTGAGGTTTTATTTTCCCGTACTGCACGTTTCCCTAAATTGCCTTTGACTGCGTGCATCTCTAATGAAAGTTTATGCCCTTGTTAGAAGGACAGCCAGGTCCGCTCCAGTTAGGGTTGGGTCTGTCTTACTGCCAGCTGCCCTCCCCTGGCGTGCACGCGTGCACACATACACACACACACACACACATACACACACACAGACGTTTGGAGACATGCATGCTCCCTCCCTAGCGAATTAAGTAGAGGCTATTATAAAAAGAGGGGGGGCGAGGTTGGGGAGGTGGGAGAGAAAAATTCCATATTTATGTAAGTTGCTTTAAAAGGTTTTATCATGTCATAAAGGGTTGGGTTGGGGGGTGGGGGGGGGAGAGAGGTGGAAGTACTCTTGGAAATTGATCCTGTACCGCTAGTCCATTGGGCAGAAGGACGTTTAGGATGCTAATGGCCATTTTGCTCCGGGGTGGCTTATTAAAAAATTTATACATAAATGCTTAAAATTGCATAAATTATTTAAAAAAAATCATAGTAAGCGATTTGCAAACGGCCCTTTCCTTTTTTTACCCCCCCCTCCCCTCCCTCCTCTCTTTCCCTAATTTTCCCTGCCTTTTTACCTTTTTTTTAACCTTCCCTGAATTTTTATTTGTCTGGACTTTCTCGTCCTGCTTTTAAGACTTTTCTCTCCCGCCCCCCCCGCCCCAAAAACCCGGTTTGTCCGAAATAAGTGATGTTGGGATGCCAAAAAAATTGAAAAAATGAAGACCCCCCCCCCCAAAGTGGGCCCTTTGCAAAGCAGAAGTTGGGATGGGAGGAAGGAAGGAAGGAAGGAAGAAGAAAAGAGAAGAAGGGGGGGGCAAAAGGAAGAAGTTCCCGCGTTTGTGCTGAGGGTCTCTCTCTCTCTCTCTCTCTCGCCCCGTGTGGAATGTCACCCACTCATCCCGGAGACTGTAGTGGGGAGGTTTATGATGGTTTCCCATTGATTTGTTTCCGCCACGCAGCTGCCGACCTCTATTGAGGGACAAACATAATCAGCGCTGACGCAAATTAGATGGTTATTCGTTTTGAAAATTGACAGAAAAACAATAAAAAAGATGAAATGCTCCCAAATCAATAGATATAATGAAATTCAAATAATCCGAGAGATGAGGTCTCCATGGCAACTGATAATGTGGAAAAGAAAACAATTTAATAAAGGACAGACACACTTTGAAAACAGATTGGGCCAAGGGAAGGTGGGGGAGGCATGGGGAGGGGGGGCTCGAGAGAGAGAGAGAGAGAGAGAGAGAGAGGGAGAGAGAGATGGGGTTGAGTGGGGGGGGACACAGGCAAAAGGGAGGGGGCAGCGGTGGCAGCCTTCGCTTGGGGTGGGTGGGGGAGAGATGGCGAAGCCCGCTCTCGCCCCGTTTCTCCGGTTGGTTAGCGGTGCTGCAGTGAAGGATCGCTGTCCACCCCAAGGACGCTTGGCATAATTAAGAAAGGCTTTCAGTCCAGAAAGTGCAGATTCAGGTTTTAATACACAAAATTATTTCAGGAGCACTGAATCGGAAAGTCGTTTGTTATGACCTTCCTGAGAGGCCTGGAGCAGGGCATGTTGGAGGCGCGGCGGCTGGGCCTGCTGAGTTATGGCATATTTGTGTTTTTATAGTGCGGAGGGGAGGGGGGACGGGGGGGAGAAGGTTAAACAGTATTTACAGCTCAGTTGTTTTCAGAAAGGAAAGAGAAATAGAGTTCACGAGAAGAGGAGAGAAAGAGAGAGGGGGGGGCTGTCCCTTGCATCAATGCACCCTGCTGGGACGGACACCCCAAAAGGACTTCTCCGAACGGTGAAGAGTGAAAGGTGGGGGTGGGAAAGAAAGCATTGTGTCCACTGCAGGATGGGGCAGAAGGCACTTCTGCTGGACCGCTGGAGAACCCATTTAACCCTTTGCATCCCGGCCTGAGATTTCTGCCGAACGCCTCGCTCGTACGCTTAGATGAACAAACGTGCAAGCCCATTTTCAGCATTTGGGGACACCTGTGGCAGAACGGAGGCCTTGCCTATTCGCTGTGGGTGAATGAGATGGGGGGCATGCAGTTGGGAGTCGGGGCATGTCCGCTGGGCACCCGTTTATGAAGGCAGCCAGGGAGGCCTAGCTGGAGAATTGAGAGCTGCGCCGAATCAAACTGAAGGTCTCTCTCTGGTTAGAGCATCTTCCCGTTTTAAATCTGCCTAAACTGACTTCCCTCTTTTCGTTTTCGTGCATCTGTCTTGTTTGCAAACATTTTTTTTATATATACCGCTCCGCTCCCAAGACTCCCGGCTGCTTTAGAGAATTTAAAAGACCAAGAAGTCGTATCGTTTGTTCTGTGTCGAGAAACGGGCTTCTTTCGAGAACTCCTGAAAGAGTTGGATTTCAGTTTTTGCCTCTATATGGTCTTCCACAATCTTTCTCTCTCTCTCTCTCTTTCTCTCTCCCTCTCTCTCCCTGCTCCCCCTCCCTCCCCCTTTGCATTTGTAATACAGAATATTAATACTGCCTTGGCCCGAATGAAATAGCTAATGTTATATGAATGCGAAGCATTATAACTCTTGGGTCTGCTGCCTTTCAAGTGACCAGGAAGCTATCCCAACCTCTCTCTCTAAAAAGTCACTGCAGGCTTTCCCCCCCACCCCCACCCCCAAATTCTGCTCTTCGGCTTTTTTTCTCCAACTTCTCCAGAGTTGCCGCATTTGAGACCATCATGGCTGATCATACGCCCCCCCTCGTTTTCGTATTCGGTTCTCTCGGCCACGTGGCCAGAATCCTGCCTCGGATCCCTTGGTCTGGAGAAGCCAACAGTTGGGTTGGGTCTCTGTACCTCCCACTCCCCTCTTTGTCACCCCTCTTCCTATCCCAAGATTGACAGCCTGGACTACGTTGGAGATGTTAACACTTCTGCTTGATTTTATGGAGTTTCTTAGCTTAGGCCACTTAAGAATTGTTTTGGACAGTAAACGTTTTAATGCAAACAATGAGAGGGGAGTGAATCTCGAAAGGATGAGAGAGATAACCCAGCGGGAAGGGTGAAAAGCTAATCCAGATCGGGGGGGGGGGGGTGTCACGTCTTAGGCCTTAGCTTTATTTCTTCTTTCCACCCCTCCTTCCTGCCAAATGAAATTCAGATGAAGAGTACTAGCCCCACCTCAGTGGCAGGCAAATCCTAGAAATTTTGCTTACAGAAATCAGTCCCGCGAGCACCTTTACGCGGTGCTTAATGATTTAATAACGCAGGGTGGGAAATTGAAATTTTGCAGTGATGTCCACAGGGATGCCCCTCTCCTGGAGTTACACTCAGGCAGCAATCGGCAGGGGTAGATTATTGGGGTGAAAAAGTTAGGAAGGCGTCCAGCGTTTCAGTCTCCCCACCCCCCGTCAGAACTTTCTAGTCCCACTTCTTAGAAGTGAAGGCAATCTTCCACACTTCGAGAAAGCGTGATTTTGTTGCAAGAGGGAATCGGTGGGTGGCCCTCACTAGGATTTCCTCCTGGCTTAAACGCCTGCAAGACAGCGCTAAAAAACACAGAGGACATGGAGATGTGGTGGCGAACGGGATGACGAAGGCCGAGCATGCTTCTAGGTAATTCTCCCTCCCTAATAGGATGTGGGACTTGGCTGCTTGACGGGAAAGGATGTACTAAGTCTATATTATCTATTACGGCTTTTAGACAGGGCCGGCTTCGACGTTATTTGTAATATTTTGTAACGACAGACTTCGCGAGAACACCTTGGCAGAGCCATTAGAGATTGCGGCGGAGGGATTAAAATTAAAGAATGCATTAAATTATTACATTTGATCCAGCGGAACAGGATCGGCGAAACTTGATCGAAAAAGTATGTAAAGCTCCCGGCTTCCCCTCTCCCATTAACAGCAATATCAAAATGTTTCTGGAGGAGTGTTCCTCCCCCCCCCCCGGCCGAAATTACATGATAGATTAATCGATGGATTAATGAGTTAATATAGCAAATAAAGACTGATCCAAGTTTGTTGGTTGGCTTGGTTTTAGTTTGCCTTGGTTGCAGGAGCTCAAACATCTTGACTCAAAAATACTTTTTACACACTATAGAAATGCATCAATTTATCCAAACACACCTAAGGAGACGTCCTGTTCTCGCATTCTTGTGGTTTTTGGAAAGCTTTGCTTTGCTTCTCGAGTGGATGAGATACTTCTACCGTGTTTCCCCGAAAATAAGACAGGGTCTTATATTATTTTTTGCTCCAAAAGTTGCATTAGGGCTTATTTACGGTACTAATTGCATTTGTCTGGCTGATGATCTTAACTGGGGTTAAGATAATAGTTAATTATCTTAACTATTTTTGGGGTTGGGGTTATATTACGAGCATCCTGAAAAATCACGCTAGGGCTAATTTTCCAGTTGGGTCTTATTTTGGGGGAAATACGGTACTAAACGCCTCCGTCTGTTGACGATCCTAACTGGGGCTTATTTTTGGGGGTAGGGCTTATATTACAAGCATCCTGAAAAATCATTCTAGGGCTTATTTTCCAGTTGGGTCTTATTTTGGGGGGAAATACGATACTAAATGCCCCCGTGTGCTGACGATCTTAACTGGGGCTTATTTTGGGGGTAGGGCTTATATTACGAGCATCCTGAAAAATCACGCTAGGGCTTATTTTCCAGTTGGGTCTTATTTTCGGGGAAACAGGGTACCACTGTTGCTCGTCCACCCACCCACCCACACCCTTAAACCTGAAGCAGGAAGGAAAAGCAAACATTGCCAAGAAGCTGCTAAGCAATCTCCCCGCCCCCCCCTACTCACCCCACTGATCTTTGCACAGGGGCCGCTGCGAGCCATTTTAGCCCCAAACAAAATTGGAAAATGTTTTCCACGAGGTGCTTCTGATCGACACAACGTCTTGCTCTGCTCTCTCTCCCACTCTCTATTTCCAGCTATGGGGCATTTATAGCCCAGCAGCCGGTTGCCCTCCAGTGTCCCCACTGCACGATCTCTCTTGGGGGTCCAGAGGCAGGGGTGAAATGCTAGCTGTTTGGACCAGTTCGGCCGAAGCGGTAGCGATGGCGGTGGGTGGTTCGGAGAACTGGTAGCGATGTCAGCGCGAGGCTCCGCCCACCCGCTTGGTCGTCGTTACTTCCTGGTTTTAACCAGGAAGTAACCTTTCTTTTGCCTTCTGTGCATCCACCCGCACTCAGTGCGTGCACTTCCGAACTGGTAGGGAAAGTAAGTAGATTTCACCCCTGTCCAGAGGCTTTGAGAATCCACTCCTGGTGAGATCCTGCCCTGGTAAGGCTGCTTGGCAAAGAGAACTGGCCCAGAAGCCCTTGTGAATCCAGCCGGCTAGCCATGTCTGTGCTAAGAAGAGCCGGCCGGCCTGAGACACGCCTGGCGCATACCTTTGGGCCAGCTCGGCTCTCGCTAAGGCCAGCCTGCCATTTTCTCCCTTGGCCAGCTGATAGATGGCATAAATTAGGCCTCTGAAGGGGGATGCTGCATCCTTAAGAAGAAATATGTCCTCATTTTTCTTTAAACACCGTTTGCACTGAGTGAAATGTTTAGAAGGGACGCTGAGGGATAACTTTATTTCTTACTAGGGAGCTCAGAGCCGCTGGGTTAAGATCATAAAACACGGGGAGTAAGGAAGCTGACAGGCTTCCCGTGCATTAGGGGGGAGAGGGGAAAAAAAAACATTATTCTTCCCGAGAGAAGCTCACCCCACGCAGGGGGCTTGGTGGCTGCTAGTGGGATGCTGCGTGGCTCCGGCTACCAAGCAGGTGGAGGCACCACAGGTTGAGTCCAGAGGTGAAGCTGAAAACAAGGGCAGAGGTGAGGAAGAACCATGGGACGCCACTAAAGAGCCCTCTTGGGTCATGCTTTGTGACCCAAGAGCCATCTCAAACCGAGGGGGAGAATGAAGCTTCCTCTTGTTTCTCACCTTAGAGACAGGGGTGGGAGGGTTCGCAGGGGTTTGGGAGATCCTCTAACTAAGATTCTGTATAGTTCGGAGAACTCCCAAGTCCTATTCCTGGCTGGCCCTGCCCACCCTGCCCCACCCCTCTCAGGAATCCCCATGCGGCCCGTTTTGGATGCAGGTAAGTGCAGGGCGTGTGTGGAGGCTCGAGGAGGATGAAAAACGGGCCTACCAGAAGTTCGGGAAGGCTGGAAATGGGCCCGTTTCCAGCCTCCAGAGGGCCTCCATAGGCTGGGGAGGCTGTTTTAACCCTCCTGGAGTCTCGCGGAAAGCCTCCGGAGCCTGGGGAGGGCAAAACTCCCATCACCACCATGGTGCAGGAGGCCGACTAGGACACACCCACCATGGCCACGCCCTCCCAGCAACCAGGCAGAGAACACCTTGCTAAAATTTTTGAAGCCCACCCCTGCTTAGAGAGTTCAGTGTTTCTCAACCTTGGCAACTTTAAGATGCATGATGGACTTTAACTCCCAGAATCCCCCCCCCAGCCAGCATGGATTAAATGCGAAGCCCACTTCCGTTCCGTTTCCTCTTCATACCCTCAAACAAGATTCAACGTCCACAGTTGCCCACTTTAGTTGAAACACGGCCTGTTGGAATGGACCCGACTGGCCTTCCAGTGCGGGTCGTCATGCGATTGGGTCTGGGTGGATGGCAGACATATCTCTGGGATGGGAAGGATTTGGAAGCCAGCCCTCCGCCAACCTGTTGAGGAAGCCTAGGAGAGTCTCCAGCTGAGAGCAAGCGGGAAATTCTGAACTACGTGTATTTTACATTCGTAGCCATCGCTGTGGTGCTGACTGAGAAAAGGGAGTTTACATTTCTTGGACGCTCCAGATGCTCAACAGGGTAGAGCAGAGCTGGGATAGGTTGTGGGTTTTGTCACTGTCCATTTGTTTAACTCTGGTCAGCATGGATGTTAAGGATATTCTTGGCTCATAACTGATGTTGTGGGTTATTGAGCAGAGTACCCTTTCATTGGTTATGGGCCCAGAGCACTGAGAGTTGGTGAGAATACACAGTACTATATTCAGACAACTATGTTCGTTATTCCTGTTTTGAAACTCAAGAAGAACTGTTTTATTGTGTATGACTACAACTGGTAAGAAGACTTTGTACTTGAAATATCCCTGGATTGATCTTTTAACTCTCGTCTTATCTGTGTATGACTTGGATTGTTTTTGGACTTTGCTTTACTTTTTCTAAAAGTAAAAGACTACAACAACTCAGTGTGTTTGTATGTTGACTCCCAGTCGCTTTTCATGCATTTACTCAACGGGTACTCTGCTCAATAACCCACAACGTCGGTTATCAGCCAAGAATATCCTTAACAATGGATGACAATTCTCTTCCCCCCCCTTTTTTTAAAAAAACAACAATCCTCACCACTGTTTTATGACATAAGCTGGACTGATAAATAATGACGATTGCCGTGGTGAAATGTGAACCAGTTTGCTAACAGCTCACTGGCCGCACATGCACGCTGTGTGCCAAGCGCGTGCTGCGTGCACACATGCACGCCAGACACACACTACATGCGTGTGCATGTGGTGCATGCCAAAAGCGCGCTATGCCTAGATGCACAGTGCACGCCAAATGCACACGCATGCACAGTATGCTCCAAAAGGAGGCTTGGGAAGGTAAGTAGAACAGCGAGGGGGGAGGGATCAGCTGTGCCGCGCGATTTAGATTTTAAATCATGCGACACAGCCTGATCGTTGGAAATATCAGTTTGGAGGAATCGGTAGCTTTTTTTTTTTTTTTTAACTACCGATTCGCCCGAACCGGTAGTTTTTAATCACTACCAGTTTGTGCGAACCGGTACCATTTCACCACTACATGATTGGCTGAAACCTTGGCTAAACAGTGGTCTGAATTTGGAACAGTTCTTGATTGCTACCCCAGCCGGTTTATCCGTGAACTGCCTAGGACCCGAGTCGGATTATTGAACGGATTATTTTGCCAATTTGTACATTAAAATCAGCTGGGGAGTTCTGGCATAGAGATTTTCTCCCCCGGATATGGTGCCCTTTTAAGCGTCGTTTCGCCTGGGTTGCCCTCTTTTCACGAAATCGGCAGGAAGGCGGCCTTTATTCTTTCACATTTCAACGTTCGCTTGGTTTTATTTTTGGTGTTTATATTGTTTTTAAGTGCGGTGGATTTATCGCGATGGTTTTATTTCAGCCTTTTTCTTAGGGGCTCTTCCGTGCTCTGCGCTCCTGGGGGGACGATGAGCGAGATAGAAATAATATTGAGAGTTGGGTTGTGTCTCTCTTGGTGACCATTCGGCATTATTTTGCACTGTTTATTTTTCATGATACCGTCGTTTTCTTTGTACTAAAACGCCATCCTAGCAGCACATTACAAACCGGAGAACTTCAATTAGATTTTCTCAGGCTTGCGAAAGAGGCAAAGGCATCTGTGCAGATGGTGGTACCCCCACTTTCCCGGGTTAGGTTTTTATTTTTCCTCCTGAAGGGTCTATGGCCAGAAACCTCTTAACTTTTAGATGCCTTCTCGGGACTCCAGAGTATGCAAATGCAGGACCCCCTGATCAGTGGTGAAATCCAAATTTATTTACTACCGGTTCTGTGGGCGTGGCTTGTTGGGCATGGCAGGGGAAGGATACTGCAAAATCTCCATTCCCTCCCCACTCCTGGGGGAAGGATACTGCAAAATCTCCATTCCCTCCCCACTCCAGGGGAAGGATACTGCAAAATGAGCCGAGGTGGCGCAGTGGTTAGAGTGCAGTACTGCAGGTACTTCAGCTGACTGCTAGTTCAGCAGATCAGCGGATCAAATCTCACCAGGCTCAAGGTTGACTCAGCCTTCCATCCTTCCGAGGTGGGTAAAATGAGGACCCAGATTGTTGGGGGCAATATGCTATTTAGTATACTGTCTTTGGTGTAAGCCGCCCAGAGTCCTCGGAGAGTGGGCGGCATAGAAATATGACTAATAAAAAATAAAAAAATCCCCATTCCCTCCCCACTCCTGGGGGAAGGATATTGCAAAATCTCCATTCCCTCCCAACTCCAGGGGAAGGATACTGCAAAATCTCCATTCCCTCCCAACTCCAGGGGAAGGATACTGCAAAATCTCCATTCCCTCCCCACTCCAGGGGAAGGATACTGCAGAGCCTGGTGGCGCAGCAGACTAATAGCCTGTTATTAACATTCAGCTGCCTGCAATTACTGCAAGTTCGAATCTCGCCAGGCTCAAGGTTGACTCAGCCTTCCATCCTTTCTAAGGTAGGTAAATTGAGGACCCAGTTTGTGGGGGCAATAAGATGACTTTGTATAAATATACAAAAGTATGAAGGCTATTGCTTACCGCATTGTAAGCCACCCTGAGTCTCCGGAGAAGGGCGGCATATAAATCAAATTAAAAAAAATAAATCTCCATTCCCACGCCACTCCTGGAGAAGGCTACTGTAAAATTCTCATTCCCTCCCCACTCCAGGGGAAGGATACTGCAAAATCCCCATTCCCTCCCCACTCCTGGGGGAAGGATATTGCATAATCTCCATTCCCACCCCACTCTGGGGCCAGCCAGAGGTGGTATTTGCCGGTTCTCCGAACTGCTCAAAATTTCCGCTACCGGTTCTCCAGAACCTCTCAGAACCTGCTGGATTTCACCCCTGCCCCTAATAAGGAAAAGTGGGCCCAGAAATCCCTCTGGATTTTCCCAGTCAAAGGTTAACCAGTCTGCAGGTCCGGACACGGCCCCAGATTTTCCTCCTTCGTTCCATCTGTCCATCGGTCTTTCTCCTCTTCCTGCTACTCCTCCCGTAGGTAACGTCACCTGTTTTTTTTTCTGATGCCCAAAGATTTGTTTGAAATGGCTCTCAGGTGAATTTAGAGAGCCCGGGGAATCAATGCAAACTTCCCCACACGAATCGTCCATGCACTCCGGCGTGCAACAAGCGCATCTTCGGTTTTCCAGCTCCTCCTTTCTCTTCCTCTCTTTTCAATTTCTGAAGCCGGCGGATTTGAATATTTATAAATATCAGTAAATTATTTATCGTGGCAATCTGCTGTGCCATTTCACCGATTGCCGTTAACACTTTAGGGTTTCCCCTTGTTTCCTTTCGAGGAAGGAAAGGCTCAGGAATTGTCGCAGCCGGTGTGTTTGTGTATGTTTGTGTGTGTTTCCAGAGAGAAGGATTGGGGGACAGGTTTGGGGGTGTGATCAGAAGGCCATTTCCTTTAATGGCAGAGAGGGGATATTAGCGTTGATATTAGCATGGAATCCAAGATCTGGGCTATTGCTAGCCTGCATTTAGCAACGAAGTACGGTATAGGTAGGTATGAGCGGTGGCTGAGTGGCTAAGACGCTGAGCTTGTCGATCGAAAGTTTGGCGGTTCGAATCCCGAGCCCTGCGTAGAACGGGGTGAGCTCCCGTGACTTGTCCCAGCTTCTGCCAACCTAGCAGTTCGAAAGCACGTAAAAAAAAATGCAAGTAAAAAAACAGGGACCACCTTTGGTGGGAAGGTAATAGCGTTCTGTGCGCCTTTGGCGTTGAGTCATGCCGGCCACATGGCCACGGAGACGTTTTCGGACAGCGCTGGCTCTCCGGCTTTGAAACGGAGAGGAGCACCGCCCCCTAGAGTCAGGAACGACTAGCACATATGTGCAAGGGGAAGCTTTACCTTTAGGTATGTTTTGCACATACAGATAATTTTACCAACTCTTATTCCTGCCAATTGTGCATAACTAGTCTGCTCTCTCCGAGCAGTTTCATTCCTCCCTCGATACTCCATAATTTTGTTTTGCCAAGCCGGACTCTTGGAATTCCTAAGGACTAGAAACTTGTTTTTAAAAGAAAACCTGGCAACGTTGACTTCTGTGGTTGGCTATAAATTCCAGGCTCTCTGGAATATCCTGTCCTTCATCCTGCTGGGTCCATTCCCAGTCGAAAAACTTCCCTTGTCCCAGGAGGAGCGCCCCATTCTGCCCAGCCTCTTCATGATGGGGGTTGATTGCCAGGAAGCCGCTGTCATCGTCCCCCCCCTCATCCCCCCCTCGAGCCCAGGACTGACCAAAGAGCCACGGTGACCTTCCCCAAGGCCAGGTGAAGGAGACACCCTTCCTCGAAGCCGAGGTCATCTCATCAGCTAAAAGCAATAAAATATTTTATTGATAAAACGGGAGCAGGATGTACGTGCATAAGAAAGACAGAGTAATAAGGTGCACCATGTCCAGTTCCTTCCTCCCTTCTCTGTCTCTCTGTCTTTCTCTTTCTTTCTCTCTCTCTTTCTCTCTCTCTCTCTTTCTCTCTCTTTTTCTTTCTCTCTCTCTCTTTCTCTCTGTCTTTCTCTTTCTCTCTCTCTTTCTCTCCCTCTCTTTCTTTCTGTCTTTCTCTCTCTCTCTTTCTCTCCCTCTCTTTCTTTCTCTTTCTTTCTTTCTCTCTTTTCTCTCTCTCTCTCTGTCTTTTTCTTTCTCTCTCTCTTTCTCTACCTCACCTCTCTTTCTCTCTCTCTCTCTCTCTTTCTCTCCCTCCCTCTCTCTCTCTTTCTCTGTTTCTCTCTCTGTTTCTGTCCCTCTTTCTTTCTCTCTCTCCCTCTTTCTTTCCATCTCTTATCTCTTTTTCTATCACTTTCTCCCTCTCTCTCTCTTTCTTTCCATCTCTTATCTCTTTCTCTATCACTTTCTCTCTTTCTCTCCCTCTCTCTCTCTTTCTTTCCATCTCTTATCTCTTTCTCTATCACTTTCTCCCTCTCTCTTTCTCTCTCTCTCTCTCCCTCTCTCTCTTTCTTTCTCTCTCTCTCTCTCTTTCCCCCCCTCTCTCTTTCTGCCTCTTTCTCTCTCTCTTTCTCTCTCTCTTTTTTCCCTCTCTCTCTCTCTCTCTCTCTCTCCTCCTCCTCTCAAATGAGAGTTTCCTAAAACAGCCCTGCTCCCTGTCCAGGCCATCTCTTCCCCCACATCTGCCCAGAGGTGCAAAAGAATTTCTGACGCCATTTAAACGTTTCAAGTCTGACGTCTCAAGTCTAGAACTGAGAACTGTAACTCAAGCAGGAACGTCCGTCCCAACAGAATTTCTCCCTTCGTCTACCTGAACAACTGCAAGGCCTTGAACCCAGAGCCCGTGGACCTCACCTGTGCACTTAGGGCAAGGGCCATTGTGAGAAGGAGTCTTTAAGCTCGACGGATTTCGCATGTGGGAATCATAGATCCCGTTCCACCTTTTGCTGGAAAGTTCCGCCACATTGATTCAGTGAAGAGTATAAAGGAGAGCAGACTTATTTTGTTTTACTCTCCGGCCATCCCAGGAGGACCCAGGGCTGCGCAGGTCCCGTCTGTCCCTTGAGCTCTCAAACCTGACTCGGGGACCCAATAAACTCGCTTGCAAGCAGAGTGGAAAGTTGAACATTCGGCGGTTCGAATCCTTAGCACAGGTCTCCTGCGTGAGCAAGGGGGGGTTGGACTACATGACCTCCAAGGTCCCTTCCAACTCTTCTTACCGAAAGACCCAGAACTGCAGCCTCAGCATCGTCTCCGAGGCCCTTTGTGGGGCGAGATCGGAACATCCGACAATCAAGCTCCTCCTTTTGGGTCAGTCTAGATGGCCTCTCGGGGATTTTGAGTGTCGGAACCGGGCGAGCTGTTATTCCCCCACCCCCCCGGTCCCCCGGGAAGGATTTGGATTTTGGCAGCCTAAATCTGCTTCGCTTGGGGAGCTGTGTGCAACTTGGCACCCCACGAGCCTTTCCCAACTCCCCCCCCATCATCCCTGCCCAGCCCAGCTCTCCGCTTCCTCCCTCTCCTGCCCCAAACAATGCTGTGAATAATTGATTGGATGAAACCCTCCTGGCTCCTGCGAGGCTGGCACGGCGGCTTCCCTCCTGAGCACAGCTACTCAGCTGGGCTGAAAATTCTTCAATAAGAATACGAAACTGTCCATCTGTTCGGTTTTTTCTCTCCCAGCCCTCAGAAGTGACAGTCCTCCCAAGCTCCTCTCGCTTGCCTCACCTACCGCTTTTCCGTAGCTGCGGGATGGGTGTTCCCCCCCCCCCAGCTCCTCTCCTGGCCCTTCCCGCAGGCTAGAGTCCCCCCTCCTTTTTCCAGGGAAGCATCCTAACCAGGGATGAAATTCAGCAGGTTCTGACAGGTTCTGGAGAACCGGTAGCAGAAATTTTGAGTAGTTCGGAGAACTGGTAGCGGAAATTTTGAGTAGTTCGGAGAACCGGTAGCAGAAAATTTGAGTAGTTCGGAGAACCAGTAGCGGAAATTTTGAGTAGTTCGGAGGACGGGTAGCGGAAATTTTAAATAGTTTGGAGTTCCGGTAGCAGAAAATTTGAGTAGTTCGGAGAACGGGTAGCGGAAATTTTGAGTAGTTCGGAGAACTGGTAGCAAAAATATTGAGTAGTTCGGAGAACCGGCAAATACCACTTCTGGCTGGTCCCAGAGTGGGGTGGGAATGGAGATTTTGCAGTATCCTTCCCCTAGGGGAGGGGTGGGAATGGGGATTTTGCAGTAGCCTTTCCCCAGGAGTGGGGAGGGAATGGGGATTTTGCAGTAACCTTTCCCCAGGAGTGGGGAGGGAATGGGTATTTTGCAGTATCCTTCTCTCAGGAGTAGGGAGGGAATGGGGATTTTGCAGTATCCTTCCCCCAGGAGTGGTGGGGGAATGGGGATTTTGCAGTGTCCTTCCCCCTGCCCACACCCACCAAGCCACACCCACAGAGCCGGTAGGGAAAAAGTTTGAATTTCACCCCTGACCCTAACTCACCGTCCCCTTCCCCCCACTTCCCAGGTTGCCTTCTCCTGCCGATCCTTTAATGCCAGCGTGTATTGGCAGAGACGACAGTCAAACAGGCAAGTGGGAACTGCCTGGAGAATTCGCCTCCGCCGTCTTTGTGCTGGTTTTTTGTT